>NW_006921736.1:961613-972422 GCF_000298275.1 Orycteropus afer afer
GAAAGAGGGGGAGGCCTTCAAGGAGATGGATTGATACGGTGTTTGTGATGATGGGCTCGAGTATAGCAGGGATTGTGGGGCTGGCGCGGGTTTGGGCAGTGTTTCATTCTGCTGTGCATGGGGTCGCTATGAGTCGGAAACGACTTGATGGCACTTAACAACAACAACTTAGACTCATGGGCCAGCCAAGTTGACACACAATCTTAACCATCACAAGGAAGCTGTGGTTCATGTGGGCCATGAATCCTTTGGACTAATTGCTTCCTTGAGCTTTCATTTTTTTTTTCATTTTCCTTTGCTCCAGGTCAATAGTTGCTTCTTAGATGGCCACTCACAATGTAGACCATTACCTTTAGGAACTGTGTTTTGCCAGTTGACCCAGATGCCTCTGAGGCAATGGTCATTAGCCTTCAGATCCAGTACTCCAGTAGTTTCTGTAACTGTATCCTCTATATGCTCTATCATCTGTATCTATATATAATATCCACTTATATGTAGCATTTGCAAATATGTATGTAGAAACATCCACCACCACACCTATGTAAGTATGTTGGTGTGCTCCCATACAACCTTACTATTTAGCAAACATATTTGCCTATGCATCTACCCACAAATTATTGTTCATTTTTATTGCTGTTGTAGGACTCTATAAGCTTTAATATTTCCTGTAGTTGTCCTTTATTCTTGTGTACCACTCAGTGTACTCCTTTGCCTTGGTAATGTTGTACTGACTTCTTCTAACTCTTTTATCTCTCAAGAGAGGGATAAGAGACAGAGACAGAGAGAGAGAGAGAGAGAGAGAGAGAGAGAATTTGAAAGAGAGCACACCAGTTAGTTCCCAGACAAAAGCTGGAGTCTTTTTATAACCTAGTATCAGAAGTGACATTGCATTGCTTCTTCTGTTTCTACATATTTATTTTAAGCAAATCACTAGGTCCAGCCCGCACTTCTGGGCAGGAATATAGAGTTAGTACTTTTGTCTCCCTCTCCTTCCACTCCCTGGAAACAATCAAAGAATGTTTCTTTCTGTGTGTAAAGCTATTCTTGACTTTTTATGATAGTTGTCTCATACAATATTTGTCATTTTGTGTTTGAATTATTTCATTCAGCATAATGTCCTCCAGAGTCATCCATGCTGTGAGATGTTTCATGGTTTCATCATTATTCTTTATTATTGTCTATTATTGCATTGTATGTAATTTATTTATTTATGTAGTTTATTTATCCATTCATTCGTTCATAGACATTTGTTTCCATATTTTTGCTATTTTGAATAATGCTGTGATAAATATAGGTGTGCATACATGTCTATTTGTGTCAATGCTCTTATTTCTGTAGTGTATATATACCTTAGGGATGAGATTGTAAGATAGTATGGTGTTTCTATTTCTAGCTTTTTAAGGAGGTGCTGTACTGTTTTCCCAGTGGTTGTACCATTTTATAGTCCCACCAGCAGTGTATAAGAATTTTAGTCTCCTTATATCCTCAGCAACATTTGTCATTCTGTTTTTTTTTTTTTTTTTTTGACCCATGCCATTGTTACCGGGGTAAGGTAGTATCTCATTGGAGTTCTGATTTACATCTCTCTAATGCCTAATGATCATGGGCATTTCTTCATGCATTTGCTGGCCATCTGAATGTCTTCTTTGGTGAAGTGTCTGTTCATGTTCTTTACCCATTTTTTAAGTGGATTGCCCTTTTGTTATTGAGGTTCTGAAGTTTTGTATAAATTTTAGAGATCAGACTCTTGTCAGATATATTGAAGCCAAGCCTAAAAGAGTCTAGGTTTTCTTTTTACTCTTCTGGTGAAGTATTTTGATGAATTTAAGTGTTTAATTTTCAGGAAGATTTTGGTATATTTTCTTAAGACAATATCCCAGAGATGGAATACAGAGTCATGTGATATAATCAGTACATCATCCTTCTGTGTTAGAGGGATAAACTCTATGTGGTAAATTGTTATGGAATCTTATACAATAATAAATTATTACACATGTTCATTTCCACCATCATAATAATAGCAGTCTATAACATCTTTGGTTGTATAGAGCCTGGTTTTATTATTAGAGTATCTATCCTTCATTTTTTAAAAAATACAAATTATGGAGCTCCTGTGTTATGTGACAGTTCAAAAAACATGGATGTGGGTGGGGAGAACTTCACACATCAGATACTTTTTTAAGGGATAAATGACTATTCCCCACCAAAGTTCTGTAGAGGTTATTCTATTGATTCATTCTCTTCCAGCTTCTAGGACTTCAAAGATGAAGTCAGAGGCAATTGGTGATGGTGATAAAAGATGATTATGGTTCTCATCATCATAAAATAGTAACTACCATTATTTAGCACATCAAGTCTCAAATAATGTGCTCATCATCATTTCATACTGTTTACCATTTATGCCACCAGAGCACCCACCATTTATGGATGAGAAAACTGATACTTATATACTTTTATAGTTTTAAAGATAAGTCTACAAATTCTTTGATACTCACTTTGCAGGATGGAGCTTATTTCACCTTCCTTTGAGTATGTGTTGGATTTAGTGACTTGCTTCTATTGAACAGAATAATGCACACGTGATTGATGTCACTTCTAAGACTAGGTTATAAAAAGACTGTGGCTTCTGTTTTGGGTATGCTTTCCTGAGTAGCCCAATGGAGACACCCACAAAGCAAGTAACAGAAGCCACCTGCAAACATTCAAATAAGTGAGCTTGGAAGTAGACACTTCAGATACTTCCAAGACTGCGGGCCTGGTCAACAACTTGATTAAAGCCTTGTGACAGACTCTGGGGCCAGAACCACCCTGCTAAGATAATCACTCACATGTTCCTAACTCAAGTGTTCTTGACTCTCAGAAACTATGAGAGATAATGTTTGTTGTTTTAAGCTGCTAAAATGTGAGGTATTTGGTTATACCATAATAGATAACTAGAAAAGGAAGTAACGTGCCCAAGATGACACAGTTAGGAGTGACCGAGTCCAAGCTCTCAAGCATTTCAATATATTTGCTGTTAGGAAAGATGGAGGGGGAATGAAAAGAACTAAGAATGACTTCAGAATGGTTCCCCTGTTCCCAGTGTGTGGGGGGTATTTTCTACCAATTTTTGATCTACTCCTTCTCCAAAATTTGACATGAAAACACTTTTGCCATTTTGCTTTTCCTCAAATTATCTTGTTCTGAAATATCTATAACCCAAACAATCAAAACCAAACTCACTGCCATCAAGTCAATTTAGATTCATAGTGACACTGTAAGAGGAGAATTGCCCCACAGAGTTTCCAAGGCTCTAATTTTTAGGGCGCAGACTGCCACATCTTTCTCCAACAGAGCCATTGGTGGGTTCAAACTACCGACCTCTCTTATGGCAGCCAAGTCCTTTAAGCACAGTGCCACGAGGGCTCCTGAAATGTCTATATTACCTGTCAAATGAAAGTCTTTTTTTCAAAAAGGTTCGGCTTGGTTTAAAAATCCACTAGGAAAAATCAATCAGGTTTTCAACTTACAAATCACAACTAACTTCTTTAGAACACCTGTTCTCAAAGTATGGTGCAGCATCAGTATCACCTAGGATCTTGTTAGAAATGTGTATTTTTTTGTCCTCATCCCAAGCTAAAGAATTAGAACCTCTGAAGGTAGGACTCTGGGATCTGTGTTTTAACAGCTATGCAAACTGCAGTTTCAGAAGCACTGCTTCAGATTTAAGACTCCTGTGAAAGTGACAACAGCTGCCCTATAGCTTTGTGCCTATTCATATCTGAAGTGATTTCAAAATGAGAGCAAAGGCTCTGGGTGGCATTCAGCCTAATTAAAATGTTTAAAGAGATTTAATTACTAAATGCCACCCTATATAAATGTAAAGATCCTTCCTACAGAGACTATTTGATGAATTGAGTGCATTTTTTAATCAATCTCTTGGCAAGCACTATGGGTTTTCTTGTTTGTAAACGCTATACTAATGCTAAACATATTTATTCACAACTTGACAAGTAACACTGCCCTGTAATTAATCATTTCCCAGTCTGAATTTAGATAAAATAAAAATACAAACCCAATACGTGTATTCCCTTCTCATCTAAAAGTCACATACATAAATCATAATTAGATCTACATGGGATATACATATGTTCAGGTCTTTTTCAGGCAAAACAATGCCAGACATGTTCATCATCTCCAAGGCATTTCACTGTAAAAATGTGAAATACAACGAAGAAAATCACTATTCATTTTCATGATCTTCAATTGTGAGTTATTAAAACCTGATTATCTATTAATTGCAGACTTTCATTAATGGATTTCCTCATAAAATGCCAATATTTAAATAATTATGTTTGAGGAAGAAAATGGTCAAAGTTTAAAGATAAAAATTACTTTTCTGAAATAAGTTTTAAAAAAAATCATCATTAGTAATTAGCTCATGAAAATACATTATTTTTTGGTTTACTAATTTTATTTAATGTGTAACATGCTAAAATTCAAGGTCTATAAAACTGAGTTAATTTTTTAAAAATTGTTTTACTTTTTCACCTCAAGGATTTCTACCTCATTGCCCAAATGTAATTATACTAGAAGTACCATAAAATACTGCAATTAAATTCAACATTCACTATAAAGTGCAAATATTATCATTACAAAAAAAGTAAATGTTTGAATATAAAAAAATATTATGATTTTATACGTGAGTAAGAGAGAAGTTCAACAAAGAATTTTTTTCAATATTCCCTGAGAAATTATTACATGGCAAGTACTGGGATAGAGGTCATTAAGCTATAAAAATCAGAAAACCTCCAGTTTGAATGTGTTTGCAAACTGGGAGTAGGGAAGTGGGAATGGACAGTATGTGAGAATAGGAAGAACACTTGCAGGCTTCAATACAAAGTGGACATAGAACAACTTTTAGCAAAATACTTGAAGAGTACACTTTGAATCTCACCATAGGATTACTAGGTCATTAATAAAGTATATTCCAAATCAACACATATTTGTCAATAGAGAAGAAAGTTCATAAAAACCTGAGACAAGTTGATGTAAAAAGTAGTTAAATTTTAAATATTCATATATTGTTCTAGAAGTTTTTATTCTAGCTTATCAGAAATACATGCAAAAGGTCAAAAAGATATTAATGATGTTCACTGATGTAAAAAAAACACAGTGAAACTTAAATCAAAATGAAATACTATGAAATCATAAAATACAATAAAGTAGTTCCATATACATTAACATAAAAAGTTCTCTAAGACTTATTACTAGGTGAAAATACAGGCCAGAGAACAAAGTGCACTCTGTGTGTGTCCATCTATGTTTATTTTTAAAAAAATTAAGATACATGTTTATATGTATATGTGCATGCATGTAAATGTATTAAGAGGTAGCCTGAAAAGGACTTATGTGTAAATTCTGACCCTAATTGGATGGAGAAAATAATACATTTTGAAATTGTTTAAACTGTATATGAGCATAGTATATTCCTGCGTCATTTATTTTTTAAAAAAAAAGTTGTTTTTTTTTTTTCTTTTTGTGGGTAAGCCCCAAATATTCTGATTACTGGCCTTTGCTACTATTAATTTGGGTAGTGGAAAAACAAAAACAAAAATGTAAATTCCATTCAGATAGAAATGAACAGAGGAGCTCTGGTAGCATAGTGCCTAAGGCATTTGACTGCTAACCAGAAGGCTGGTGGTTCAAACCCACCAGCAACTCCTTGGAAGGAAGGTTGGGCAATCTACTTCCATAGTGATACTGCCTTGGCAATCCAAGGAGGGTCGCTATGAGTTGGGTTCAACTCGATGGCATAATAACAACAACAACAAGTAATGAACAGAGTCCCACCGATAGACAGATGGAATTAATATAAAAACACTTGAATATTTAATATAAATATTTGGATATTTCTTTCCTGTTTTTACAGAAACACATTATTGTACATTTACTTTGTAGAAATGCAGTACTTTACGATGTTTTCTAAATTCCATCGAGAAAAGAAAATTCTATGAAGAAACAGTGACTGTGACAGATTCAAATTCAATCCATAGTTAGGCTCAGCTCAGCAAACCATTCTGAATAAGTAACTCTATTTTATTTTGGTATTCTATCTTTTTTCAGGAATTATGTCAGTGTTTTCTAAAAGCAAGTAGAGTACTACATCTTAAGCCCAGAAAACCCATAAGCTTGATCTTGGATCTTAGCTTTAGTGGGCTTTTGAAGAAAATTTAAACATGGAGACAGGCAGTCATTGTCACATGTAGATGTTTAACAGTGTCCAAAAGAAGTTTAATAGTCAAAATTCTATATTCATTCTGTGGTGCACAGGGTAAATAATTTCTGGAAAAATCAGTGAGGTCAATTACTTAAGTTTCTTTACTAGTCTCCCTTTTCCTATAGCAATCTTGTGTACACCAGTACTACATTTTTTTTTTCTCACTAGTATACCACCTACCTATTATTTACTTAATATTTTTAAACTCATATGTATTATTTGAAAGGGAACAGCATTACTATCAACAATGGGGAAAAAAGTACTAATTTCCATGATTTGAAGACAATGATACAAAAAATGTTTTAATTAAATTATACCTAGATACACCCTGCCAGTGGCTCTGAGCCTAAGCAATTTATTAAAATCATATTAGCACCAAGACATTTTCTTGAGACTTGAAACATTTAAAGAGAACTGAAAACAGAAAAAGCATTCTCATATTTTTTTCCAATATTGTATTGTAAAATTTTTCAAGCATTACAAAAGTGGAAAAATTGAGCAGTGAATATCCCTGTACCCATCATCTGGATGCTACTAGCTGACATTTGCTACATTTCCACTATCACATTTCTATTCTTCTATCCATCTGCTATCTAAGAATCATGGTTACTTAACGCTGTTGTATAACCACCACGAGAGGATTCTCTCAAGAACCACCAGAAGTTCCAATGAACAATTTGAGAAACACTGTTCTAAAAGATTAATTACACTGTCATTTTCAAGGATAGCATATTTTGGAAGTTTTATTGATTTATCTGACCCCTTGTTACCTTTCCCCATTATCTCTAACTAGTTATAGTCTACTTGACACAACCATCATCAACAACAAAACTCTATTTAAACTGTTTTTGACAGATAATAAATTTTTCGTTGTCTTCTTTATATATTTTTGTCTCTGGAAACAATTATATCATAAGTTAATTTAAAATGATGGCTAAATCTTTCAGAATGTCTATAATCTGAGATTACTTGTGAATTAACCCAATGCAGATTTTTAGAGCCTGAAACTTTGAAAAGACATTAAAGATAGTATAGTCTGTAGTGAGCTGGTATACTGGAACTCTGAGGGCAGGAGGGAATCCCTGATTTGTAAGTGTTTGCCAATTTACACATATTCCCACCACAGCCAATTTCGAGTACCCAATGGTTTAACAACTGTTAATAAAATTCCTGAATTGAACATCACTATCCAATACCCTCACAGAAAGGATGAGAATTCTAAAGACCAGGATCGCTAAATGAATTGTTCCAAGGTCACAGAGAAAAATGTCAGTGGCTTGGCTAGAAGCCAGTCTAAATGACTCTTGGTCATACCTCATTAGAATCATCTGACAACTTTAGAAAAATACTTTTTCCCAGCCTCATTCCAGACTAATAAAATAAGTATTTGTGGGGATCCCTTATCTCTATTTAAATAGTAAAACAAAACATCCAACAACTCCCCAGGTGCTTCTAATATAACCAAGTTCAAGGAGCCCAGGAACTCTTCCTCCTATTTCATGTTGTCTTATAAAAGTATCTCACTCCTTTACATTAACTTGAGGGATTAGTAAAATACATTCATGAAAAGTACAAAATATCATAATATTTTTAAATATTCCAAGTTTCAAGTATATTCTGTATGTGGCCATGCCTTATCACTATTGGTATATTTTCTAAATGTTTGGGCCTGCTTTTATAAAGATGAGACTGATCTGTAATTAATACACTCATTTTATATAAGTTAAGTGCTTCTTTATTGTTTTAAGGGCTGAAAATGATTAATTCTCTTAAAAGATTAAAATTACTTTTTCTTCTACTATTTTTTTTTTTAATCAGACCTTTTCTTATATGTAGGAAAGAGAGGACTTTCAGCTAGTGGTATAAACTAATTATCACTAAATCTTTATCAAGTTTACTAAGTAACTCCATATCTAGTATATTCCTCCTTCTCTTTATTTCTTCCTTCCTCCCTCCCTTTTTTTCTTTCTCTCCATGCTCCATTTATTCAAATTGAGTGGCTACTAAGCACAGACTCCTAAATCCAAACCTAGACACTTCTCTGCACCAGAGATAATACACAACAAATTCATCTAATTGTCATTCTGCAAATGAAAATTCTGTTCAAGTCTGAAAGTTTAATTAGTAGTTTTGTTTATAAGTTATGAATACCATTTTAATTTTTCAGATTTCATGGATTTTATGAGTTTCCAAGCCAACTATACAACTGCAGAATCTAGTCTGCTTTAAAGGAAAATCTTGATATTATTTTCTTTTCACCTGGGCTCACAGGTTAAAATCTAAAGTAGATCATCCTATACCATTCCTGAACTCCTTTAAGTTCTTAAACTTATAACCCTGAAATCTAGCAATCATTTCTTCTGCATTGCCATTCAGCCTGAGCATATTTCTTTTCTTTATCTTACAGCTGACCAGCAAGGACTGCAATACTGGATTTCAAATATTGTGATGCATGAGTTATATGAGCATTTTTTTCAAGGAAGCAATGAGAAGAAAATGTTTCATGGAGAAAATTCTATGCCTTTCCAGTTATCTGGCTACAAATCAGGAAGTAACAGAAAAAAAAAAGTTTCAATGAAGTTATGTTCAGGCAGTGGGAAACTCTTGGCATTCTCTGATGGAGGATCTATATTAGCAACAATGGCTCTTAAAAAGACACTGTCTCTCCAAAACTTCAGTGTTCACTGGTTACATGTATGCCAGTTGCAAACACCACTACACAGTTCAAACAACATTCCAACTACATGTTACAAATGTATCTATAGTCTGTATTCAGAATACTGTGATGTATAAACCCTCAACATGGTCACTGTCATACTTTTTTGGGTGTTCAAACACCTTAAACATATCCATTACTATGTACTCTTTTCACCCAAAACTTAATCAAGCAAGAAAATGTTAGGGGACTGTGATACTTGGAGCTGTGTGTCAACTTGGCCAGACCCCAGTTCTGTGTGGTTGTTCCCATGATGGGATCGGATGACTGTGTTCTGAGTGGCCAATCTGTTCAAGGGGAGTTTCCCTAGGGGTGTGGCCTGCTTCCAGGATATCCAGGAACATCCTGGGAAGAGAGACATTCTTCTGTGGATAGGGATTCTGTTGTGCTGCCTACAACTGTCCGTGAGTGAGCAGTCTGTTGTGTGGCCTGGAGATCTTGGATTCGTCATTCGTTGGAGTCAACAGCCAGTCTCCCTTGAGCTTCTCGGCCCCTGCGGTTATGGGAGCCAGGAAAAGCCTCCAGCTTGACGTTAGATCGAGGGACTTTGGACTTACCGGCTTTCATACGTTTGTGAGCCATTTTGCTAAGATAAATTTCTCTTTCTCTTTATATATATATATATATATAAGCTTTGCTAGTTTTTGTTTCTCTGGAGAACCCAGTCTAACACATTTGGTACTGGGAGTAGTTCTAGAGAGACAAAATCATAAGGATGGGCTTCCTAAATTAGTTCTCTAGTTTGATTAATCTTAATGACACTAGCAACTCTGTGTCTGCTAGTAAAGAGGGCCCTACTAACCCGTGGCATGAGGTGGCAAAATTAATAAACGAAATAGCACCACCAAAAGATCAATTACTTGTGAGAAGTGATGCTCTGGGTGATTGGATATTTGATACTTTTCTGCAATTTTGTCAGAATGAGGAGTATAAGGAAGCTGGTTGGTTGGTCCTCCTTATACTAGACAAAGTAGTGAAAGAGCTAGATGAGCTCAAAGCTTAAGCGCTGCATAAAAGACCTCAGTGCTGCCAGCTGTGCTCTGAAAGAAAGTCTTATATCTTCTAGTAACAGAGCTGATATGGCTGAAAACCAAACCCAGAGTCTTATTGTAATGGTGGCTGAATTACAATGCCAACTAAATTGCCAATCCAGAAGGGTGTCTGACATTAAACTGAGGGCACTGACTGGAAAAAAATGGGATCCTGAAACCTGGAATGGGGACATACGGACAGATAATCAGGAAGATCAGGATATGGAGCCTGTAAATTCTGTTGAATCCCTCCCATCTGAACGGATTACTGTAAAACCACTATCCCCTCCACCTCAGTTTGACGGGACTAGCCAAACTGGTCCTGCTGGGTCATTGTGTGAGGCAGAGGCCATGGAAGACATTCCTGAATGCTCTAAGGAACTGCCTCAAGCACCCATTGTTACTACGAGACCCATAACTAAAGTCAAGTCCAATCAAGCCGCAAAAGGTGAAATAGAAAGTGTGGCTGAGGAGGTGATACGCTATACCCGAAAAGACCTACTTGATTTTGCTAACATGTACAGACAGAAACCTGGAGAATATGTATGGGAATGGCTACTGAGTAGTGTGGGATAATGGTGCAAGGAATTTAAGATTGGATCAGAATGAGTTTATTGATTTAGGCCCACTAAGTATGGATTCTTCTTTCAATATCTCAGCTCGAGAGGTTAGGAAAGGATCTAATAGTTTATTTGGCTGGCTTACTGAGGCATGAATTCTGTGTTGGTCAAGTTGAAGTGCCAGGCCTGCCTTGGTTTAATACAGAAGAAGGTATCCAGTGGCTTAGGGAAATTGGCCTGTTG
>NW_006921736.1:975163-977195 GCF_000298275.1 Orycteropus afer afer
CATACTTCGTACATTCCATGTTCCGATGATTAATGGATGTCTGCGGCTGTTTCTCTTCAATTTGAGTGGTGCCACATCAGCAAATGAAGGTCTCAAAAGCTTTCTCTTTTCCATGAGTAAGGCTGGGTTTACTCAGATGTTGCAGCTCTTTCCCAGTCCAATTTTGCAAGCGTTTTAGCCTAAATGGACTATTCCTAAAGTTGCGCAGTAATGTACCAAACAGTGTTTCTTTGCTATTCATAAGGTTTTGAAATTGGCCTGTTAGAATGGATTTATCAGATTAGACCCCTAGAGTCAGAAATGCGGAGTTCAGGAGACACGCCTTTCACCAGTACCGTGAGGAATACATTTGTGAAGGGAGCTTCAGCATCCTTTAAGACTGCTGTGATTGCTATTTTATGTAAACCTGATTGGACAGTGGGAACTGCCCTAATTGAACTAAGACACTTAAGTATGATGGGACTGACTGGACCTCATGGTAGTAGGGACCAACTGGCAGCAGTTAATGGACAAAGGCAAGGTGGGAGTGGTTACCATAATGGACAGCAGAGTCAGAAAGTAATCAGAATAGTCTCACGTGGAATTATGGCATTGGCTACTTGCTCATGGTGTTTCTCGTAGTGAAATACATGGCAAGCCTACTAAATATTTACTTGATCTGTATAGACAGAAAAACTCTAGGTCACGTGAAGAACAACCTAGACTGAATCGCCAGAATACAAAGTCATGGCCTCTCAAACAATTCCTAGACTTGAGTCAGTTTACAGACCCACAATGCCTTGAATGAAGAAGGAGAGGCCAGGTCCCTTTGAGGAAAGACTCTACTACATAGCCAAAAATCTATAATGTCAATTTTTCCCTTAGCCTTCTCCAAAGGGATCAGAGGCTGTTTACAAGAGTGACTGTTCACTGGGGAAAAGGAAATAATCACACTTTTTGGGGATTATGGTACAATGGCTCTGAACGGACACTAATTCCATGAGACCCAAAGTGTCATTGTGGCCCACTAGTCAGAGTGGGGGCATATGAAGGTCAAGTTATTGATGGAGTCTTAGCTGAGGTGCATCTCACAGTGGGTCCAGTGGGTCCCCAAACCTATCCTGTAGTGATTTCCCCAGTGCCAGAATGCATAATTGGAATAGATACACTCAGCAATTGGCAGATTTCCCACACTGGCTCTCTGACATGTGGAGTAAGGGCTATTACAGTAGGAAAAGCCAAATGGAAACCATTAGAACTGCCTCTACCTACAAAAATAGTAAACCAAAAGCAGTACCGCATCCCTGGAAGGGTTGCAGAGATTACTGCCACCATCAAGGACTTGAAGGATGCAGGGGTGGTGATTCCCATCACATCCCCATTTAATTTACCTATTTGGCTTGTGCAGAAAGCGGATCTTGGAGAATGACAGTAGATTATCGTAAACTTAATCAGGTGGTCACTCCAATTGCAGCTGCTGTTCCTGATGTGGTTTCATTGCTTGAGCAAATTAGTACATCTCCTGATACTTGGTATGCAGTCATTGATCTGGCTAATGCCTTTTTCTCAATACCAATTTGAAAGGACCATCAGAAGCAGTTTGCCTTCAGCTGGCAAGGCCAACAGTACACCTTCTCAGTCCTTCCTCAGAGGTATATCAACTCCCCGGGACTATGTCATAATTTAGTCCATAGGGATCTTGATTGTATTTCCCTTCCACAAGACATCACACTAGTCCATTATATTGATGACATTATGCTGATTGGACCTAGTAAAGAAGAAGTATCAATGACTCAAGCTTATTGGCGAGACATATGTGTGCTAGAGGTTGGGAAATTAACCCAACGAAAATTCAGGCACATTCCACCTCAGTGAAATTTCTAGGGGTCCAGTGGTGTGGGGCATGTCGAGATATTCCCACTAAAGTGAAGGATAAGTTATTGTATCTGGCTTCCCCCACAACTAAAAAGGAGGCACAATGTCTGGTGGGCCTCTTTGGATTTTGGAGGCAACATATCCCTCATTTGGGTGTGTTGCTGCGGCCTATTTATCA
>NW_006921736.1:977295-979291 GCF_000298275.1 Orycteropus afer afer
TGTTGCTGCGGCCTATTTATCAAGTGACACAGAAAGCTGCCGGTTTTGAGTGGGGCCCAGAGCAACAGAAGGCTCTGCAGCAGATTCAGGCTGCCATGCAGGCTGCTCTGCCACTTGGGCCATATGATCTGGCTGATCCAATGATGCTTGAAGTGTCTGTAGTAGATAGAGATGCTGTTTGAAGTCTTTGGCAGGTTCCTATTGGTGAATCGCAATGCAGACCCTTGGGGTTTTGGAGCAAAGCCCTGCCATCCTCTGCAGATAAATACTCTCCTCTTGAGAAACAGCTTTTGGCTTGTTACTGGGCTTTAGTAGAGACTGAACACCTACCCATGGGCCACCAAGTCACCATGAGGCCTGAGCGACCCATCATGAACTGGGTGTTGTCTGACCCACAGAGTCATAAAGTTGGACATGCAGAGCAGCAGTCTGTCATTAAATGTAAGTGGTATATCAGAGATCAGGCTCGAAACAGGACCTGAAGGCACAAATAAGTTGCATGAGGAAGTGGTCCAAATGCCTATGGTCTCCACTCCAGTCACATAACCTTCCCTGTCCCACTCTGCACCTATGGCCTCATGGGGAGTTCCTTATGATCAGTTGACTGAGGAAGAGAAAACTCGTGCCTGGTTTACAGATGGTTCTGCGTGATATGCAGGCACCACTTCAAAGTGGACAGCAGTGGCACTGCAGCTCCTTTCTGGGACTTCTTTAAAGGACAGTGGTGAAGGGAAATCCTCCCAATGGGCAGAACTTTGAGCCATGCATATGGCTGTTCACTTTGCATAGAACAAGAAATGGCCAGATGTGCAATTATATATGGATTCATGGGCTCTGTCTAACAGCTTAGCTGGATGGTCTGGGAATTAGAAGGAGCATGATTGGAAGATTGGTGATAAGGATGTATGGGGAAGAGGCATGTGGATAGATCTCTCTGAATGGGCCAAAGGAGTAAAGGTATTTGTGTCTCATGTGAATGCCCATCAAAAGGTGACCTCGGCAGAGGAAGACTTTAACAATCAGGTGGATAGGATGACACGTTCAGTGGAAACCAGCCGCCTTTTTTCCCCAGCTACTTCTGTCATTGCTCAATGGGCTCACGAACAAAGTGGCCAAGGTGGCAGGGATGGAGGTTATGCATGGGCTCAGCAACATGGACTCCTGCTTACCAAGGCTGATTTGGCTACCGCCACCGCTGAGTGCACAATCTGTCAACAGCAGAGACCTACCCTGAGTCCACGATATGGAAACATTCCTCGGGGTGATCAGCCAGCAACCTGGTGGCAAGTTGATTACATTGGACCACATCCATCATGGAAAGGACAGTGTTTTGTTCTTACTCGAATAGATACTTATGCTGGATATGGATTCGCTTTTCCTGCACGCAATGCTTCTGCTAAAACTACCATCCATGGACTTAAAGAATGCCTTATTCACCATCATGGTATCCCACACAGCATTGCTTCGGATCAAGGGACTCATTTCACAGCACATGAAGTGCAGCAATGGGTTTACACTCATGGAATTCACTGGTCTTACCATGTTCCCCATCATCCTGAAGAAGCTGGCTTAATAGAACGATGGAATGGCCTCTTAAAAACACAAATACGGCGCCAGCTAGATGGCAATACCTTAAAGGGTTGGGGGCAATGTTCTCCAGGAGGCTGTATATGCTCTAAACCAGCATCCAATATATGGTTCTCCAGTTGCCAGGATTCACAGGTCCAGGAACCAAGGGGTGGAAACAGGAGTGGTACCACTATTACCCCTAGTGACCCAATCAAAAAATTTTTGCTTCCTGTCCATGCTACCCTATACTCTGCAGGTCTGGAGATCTTAGTCCCAAAGGGAGGAACACTCAACCTGGAGACACAGTACTGATTGCACTCAACTGGAAATTAAGAATGCCACCCAGCCATTTTGGCTTCCTCATGCCTCTGGATCAACAGACAAAAAAGGGCATTACTGTACTATCTAGTGTGATAGATCCTGATTA
>NW_006921736.1:979546-988275 GCF_000298275.1 Orycteropus afer afer
TTCTGAATGTCAGCTATGACCATGTGAACAGAAACGAGGACTGTGATTGTTACATTTCTTCATTGTATATGTGCATCAAATATTTTTGTTTCCTTCTGTTATGAACTGTGAAATGTAAATAACGTTAATGCATTTTGGTTGTATTTGTGTTAGTGTATCATGTTAGGCACAAATATGACTCTATAATTGTCCTTATTTAGAGATTATATATGGTTAAGAAGATGTGTACAACTGCCAAGTTGACAAGGGGTGGACTGTGATAGTTGGAGCTGTGTGTCAACTTGGCTGGTCCCCAGTTCTGTGTGGTTGTTCCCATGATGGGATCGGATGACTGTGTTCTGAGTGGCCAACCTGTTCAAGGGGAGTTTTCCTAGGGGTGTGTCCTGCTTCCTGGATATCCAGGGACATCCTGGGAAGAGAGATATTCTTCTGTGGATCGGGATTCTGTTGTGCTGCCTACAACTGTCCATGAGTGAGCAGTCCACCATTGGGTCTGAAGATCTTGGATTCGTCATTCGTTGGAGTCAACAGCTGGTGTACTGCCTGCCAGCCTTGAGCTTCTCAGCCCCTGTGGTTGTAGGAGCCAGAAAAAGCTTCCAGCTTGACATTTGATCTAGGGACTTTGGACTTGCTGGCTTCTATACATTTGTGAACTATTTTCCTAAGATAAATTTCTCTCTCTCTTTATATACACATAAGCTTTGCTGGTTTTTGTTTCTCTAGAGAACCCAATCTAACACAGGGACTGACCAACATTGATATACATTGCTTAAAAATGTTCTTAGGCTTAAGCAGATAAAATTTAGTTCATTCCCAACATTTTCTAAGAGTTTGGCTTAGAATTCAATAAAAATAGCAAAAGAGACATAATAGATTTCGAGCTATTTAAGGACAGAGTCAGTATCTTACTCATTTATATATCTCTAGAAGTTGAAAGAGGGAAACACTGTCTGCATATACAGTGGCTGTTTAATAAATGGTAATAAAAAATAAGCTTCAAAACTGGGTAGTGGGGTGAGGGACAAGCTTGCAGCTGTGCTGCTAGTTAGGAAGCAATGTTTTTCTTGCCTTTTGAATTATGAAAAACTTTAAATACATAGAAAAATACAAAGAAGCTGAAATATCGCATAGAATCCCCATAAACCCTCTACTTAGTAGTTTTTAATGTTTGCAATATTTGCTTTATATCTCTTTATATATGTATGTGTTATTGCTGTTGACCATTTCAAAGTAAATTGCTGTATCACGACACTGTCGCTAAATTATTGGATATGCATCTCCTGGTAGCATAGTGCCTAAGGCACTTGACTGCTAACCAGAAGACTGGCGGTTCAAACCCACCAGCCACTCCTCGTAAGGAAGGTTGGGCAATCCTACTTCTGTAGTGATACCGCCTCGGAAACCCAAGGAGGGGTCGTTATGAGTCGGGCCGACTAGACACGGCACATAACAACAACAATAAATTATCCTCCTACATAATCACAGGATCATTATAATACCTAATCCCTATTATCATCTAATCTACCATCCATCACTCTGTTAGTACTGTAGTAGAGTTTCTGAGTAGTATGGACAGTAAACGACTTCACTATTAGCCAAAAGGTTGGCTATTAGAACCCACCCAATGGCTCCTCAGAAAATGGGCCTGCCAATCTGCTTCCAAAAGGTCAAAACCTTGAAAATCCTATAGGATAGTTCTACTCTGCACACAGGAGTTTGTTGTGAGTTGGAACCGACTCAGTGGCAAGTAATATCAACAACATGATGATAGAAGCTATGCCACTGGTATTTCAAATACGGGTGAGGTCACCCTTGATAGACATGTTTCACTGAAGCTTCCAGACTAAGACAGTACAGGAAGAAAGGCCCGGTGATTTATTTCCAAAAACTAGTCTATGAATCATCCTTATGGATCACAAGAACATACTATCTGATATAGTGCTGAAAGATAAGCTACATAGGTTGGAAGGCACTCAAAACACACAGTGGTGGCAACAATGGACTTAAGCAGGCAAATGACTGTGATGACATAGGGCTAGGCAGGGTATTCTGTTGTACACGAGGACACCATAAATTGGAGATGACTTAACAGTAACTAATAACATTAACATCTAATTTGCAGTCCACAGTGAAATCTTCCTAATTATCCCAAGAATGTATTATAGACATACATCCAAATAAAGCTCCTTTTAAGGTTCAAGGATTACGTGTGGTTCTGTGGGTCTATCTGATCATGTTCAACCTTGCACAATTACTAATTTCAAATTTCCCATTTCCATACATATCTCTGATTCTATTTACCTCTGAATAAAAACAAACAAACAAACAAACCCAATGGCATCAAATTGATTCCAACTCACAGCAACCCTACAGAATAAAGGAAAAATGTCCCATAGGGTTTCCAAAGCTGTAAAGCTTTATGGAAGCAGTCTACCTATTCTTTCTTCTTCAGAGAAGCTGGTGGGTTCGAATCACCAACCATTTGGTTAGCAGCCCCATGCTTTAGCCACACCACCACAAGAGCTCCTTATTCTCTCTGAAAAGTACCAAGTATTTTTATATTAATAACTTAAAACTACACATTGTGGATCCTTCAGGTGAAGAGAACATTGCAGAGAGTTGTGACTCATCCTCTCCATCCTTTAGGTAAATAAAGGTCATTTGGGTAATAACAAGTCATATTCCTGTACATAAAATATTGTTTTGCCTTTGACATACACTTGGGATTGGGGATGTAAATCACTGTAAACATCTTTCATATTTGCCTAAACAATTCAGTTAAATCCTCTAACAAGAGCTTTTTTTCCAGAATCAGACTGGAGGGAAAAAAGGAGAGTTTTAATTGCTTCCTGCTTCTAATAATGGACTACTCTAAAGTGACACATATTGGTGATGTAAGATACTTTTGATGGGGAGAATGTACAGAAATTAACTTTACAACTTGAACAATTTCTATTTTATAATTCTCATTGTTAGGATAAGTACTACAATCAAAATATACTTTAATGTGCTCCAATTACAAAGTGAAAGAAATAGGGATGGGACACAGACCTTCTTGGGGAATATGGCAGAGAGAGAAAGTGAAAAAAAAAAAAAAAATGGAGAACAAGGATTTGAGTCCTCAAAGAGTAGGCCTTTCCACGACTATTTTACTATCCAGTGTTCTAATACCATTGAGAACAGCACAAACTTCCAGTCTTCACCATCCCTCTCTCATGCTCTCCTGAGGATATCTGGGGCACTCTTCAAATGTAAGGTATTATTACCACCCTTGTTGTTTTCAGCTAAACTTCTAGTAATTTCTCAACCAGGGATGATTCATTCCAAAGATATTAGTAACTGATATAAGGCAAAAGATAATTAGATACCTCATGTTAATTCTTCAGTTCCAAAATCTCAAGAGCATGTAAATTACATGGCATTTTCAGGTACATTAGGAGCTCTGGTGGTGTAGTGGCTAAGGCATTTGACACCTAACCTGAAGGTTGGTGGTTCAAACCTACTAGCCACTCCTTGGAAGGAAGATGGGGTAATCTACTTCTGTAAAGATTTATTGCCTCAGAAACCCAGTAGGGGTCACTATGAGTAGGAATTGACTCAATGGCAACGGGATCAGCTAGATGCAAACATGTGACTGTTTCCTGGTCAATGAGATGTGAGTAAAAGCACAGTATAGGACTTGTGGTACCTAGCCTGGCTACGGTCATTCCTTCCCAGTCATAGACTATCTTAAGTTAAACTGCGTAGGGCTCATTGCCCTCATTACCAACCAATCCAATAAATATTTGGGTCAAAATTTTATGGTTCATTATGTGCAAACACAGTGACATACGTAGGTCTTTCAGAAAAAAATATCACAAAAACCATAGGGAAATAGGTTCCTCTATGTTGTTGTTGTTATTGTTGTTGTTATGTGCTGTCAAGTCTGACCCGACTCATAGCAACCCCTCAATGGGTTTCCAAGGCGGTATCACTATGGAAGTAGATTGCCCAACCTTCCTTCCAAGTAGTGGCTGGTGGGTTTGAACTGCCAGCCTTCTGGTTAGCAGTCAAGTGCCTTAGGTACTATGCTACCAGAGCTTCTAGGTTCTTCTATAGAGGGAATAAATGCTCCTTAAGTGCTACAGAACTAGATGTTTACAAACTCAGTCCCAGCATAAACCCTCATGCAAAGGTTTTCTGGAACAATGGATAAAGTACAGAAAGAAGGGGGGAGGATGTAGCTGATAACAGGAACTGAGTTCTAGTGCTGTCCACACTATGCGAAGGCATGGAAAAAATACAATCAACTCAAGCAAGGGTATGGCAATTTCAGGATTCATTAGAAACACAGCAAGGTGAAATCAATGTAAGTCAGACAAGAAAGAATTAAAATCAGTAAAGAGATTTTTATTTCAAGCTTCCAAGGAGAGGCTATAAATAATACAAAGTTTAAAAGATAATAGCAAAAATACATGATGTTATCTTTTTCTCCCTCTCTCAAGCAAAACAGCTGAAAGTGGAATATTCTATGAGACTTTTCAGTTGTGAATATTTAAAAGCAAGCATGTACACATATTTTTAAGAGAAAAAAATGTTTTGGGGAAAAAAATTAAAAAGAAAAATCTGGGGTCATACACACCAAAATCTTAATGTTAATATAAATGACCCCAGGTTACTCTCCCTTTCTTCTTTATACTTTTATGATTTCTTTGAAATTTTATCTTTGTGAATGCATAATTTTATAATTATGAAGACAAAGAATTTGGAAAAAAGGAAAAAGTTCAAATAGTCATACACTTCATGACTATCAGCCTTGGAAAACTCATCAAATCCAAACATTTTCCAATATCCTCCAAAAAAGGATGCAATGACTTATTCTTAATGAGGGCTTTGTAACTCAGGTGATCTTTAGTTTTGTATGTTGATAGGAAGGAGATCTGGTGGCATAGTGGATAAGGCACATGACTGCTACCAGAAGTACAGCGGCTCAAATCGACCAGATAGTCGAAAAATGAAGACGGGTGACCTACTTCCGTAAAGACTTACAGTTTCAGAAACTTGATGGAGGTCACTATGACTTGGACACAACTCAATGGCAATGAATTTAGTTGGAGTGAGGGCTTGAGCCCAAAGTCTTTTGAGTTATAGACTAGAACCTTGCTTCTCAAATACGATTCAAAAACACTTTGGATCTTATTGGAAATTCAGAATCTCCAGCCCCAACTTCTGTAAAGATTTATTGCCTCAGAAACCCAATGGTTTTTTTTTTTTTTTTTTTTTCCTTCTGTGGATTAGGATTCTGTTGTGCTGCCTACAACTGTCCATGAGCAAACAATCCACCATTCAGCCTGGAGATCTTGGATTTGTTATTCGTTGGAGTCAAAGCCCCTACACTGCCTGCCAACATTCAGCTCCTCAGTCCCTGAAGCTGCAAGAGTTGGGAAAAGCCTCCAGCTTGACATTTGATCCAAGAACTTTGGACTTGCCAGCTTCTATAAGAGTGTATCTACCTCAGCGTGATGTCCTCCACCACCCAGGGGCTCCCAAAGCAGGACTTCAAATCAGTTCATTCTGGTTTGATCCTCTGTTGACAATTTGTGTTTCCACTCCAAAATTCAGCCTGGAGATCTTGGATTCATCATTCATTGGAGTCAACAGCCAGTATACTACCTGCCAACCTTGAGCTCCTCAGCCCCTGCAGCTGTGTTGAGTTGGGAAAAGCCTCCAGCTTGACGTTTGATCTAAGAACTTGGAATTGCCAGCTTCTATAAATAACCAGAAGATATCTGAGTAACCCAAAGGACACTCCGGACCTAGACGACTGAAAAGGTGCGACATTCCCATTGTTACTCCTATACTCCACACCTGCTTGGTGAACAGAGGTTTGGCCATCTCCCACTCCCACCCATTTTCTGGGCCCATAGAACTCCCTCCCACTCTGTGTGCTTGGACAGAGTCTGGGTGCCCTGCCCTGCCCTCCCCTGATTTTTTTCTTTTTCTTTTTTCTGGTTTCTAGTTTGCTTGCTTTTGTCTGTTCTAAAATTACTACTATTATTAATACTTTTGTCCTTTTTACTATTATTCTTTATTCTTCCCCTCCCAGGTCCTAGTTCTCAGATTTTTTTCTTTATTCTGTTCCTGGATGCAAAATTTTTTTTTTCTTCTTTTTTTCTCATGGTTAACCCCGTTACTTGTTTTTCTTTTTGCATTTTTTCCCATTTTTTCTTCATTATTCTCCTTCTCTGCCTTTTTTCTCTTATTGCTCTATCCCCAGATATTGCAGGTTTTCTTGTTTTTTTTTTTTTTTTTTCACTGACCCTCTTGTTTGTCCGGAGGGCGCAGCCATTTTGGTTGTTTAAACGTGGCAGCCATTTTGGATATTTAAAGTGACAGAGGGTGCAGCCGTTTTGAATGTTTACAAGTTGTTGCCACTTTCGATATTTAAAGTGACCAAGGGCACAGACATTTTGAATGTTTACAAGTGGCGGCCATTTTGGATATTTAAAGTGACCGAGGGTGCAGCTGTTTTGAATGTTTACAAGCGGTGGCCATTTTGGATATTTAAAGTGACTGAGGACGCAGGCATTTTGAATGTTTACAACTGGCAACCATTTTGGATTTTAAAGTGATAGCATTCTCATTTGGATTCCAGGGACCTAAGAACAAAGAACAGGCAGCAAGGTGGGAAGCAGGGAGAGGACAAAAGTGCCTAAGGCACTTGACTGCTAGCCAGGAGGCTGGAAGTTCAAACCCACCAGTCACTCCTTGGAAGGAAGATGGGGCAATCTACCACTGAAGTGATACTGCCTCAGAAACCCAATGAGGGATTGCTATGAGTCAGGTCCAACTCAACGGCATACAACAACAACAACAACAGGCAGTGAGGCAGGAAGCAGAGAGAGGATAAAAAAAGGCAAAGGGGACCAGGATAGATCGAGGAGTCAGCTACAGGGACCCAGATGAAGAGAGGGAACCCAGGAAACACCCCACAAGGAACGAAGTGGGAAGGCAGGGAGAGTACAGAACAGGCAAAGGGGATAGGAACAGATCGAGGAGTCAACTTCAGGGAGCCAGGTGAGGAGAGGGAACCCAGGCCACCCCCCACAAGCAACGAAGAGGGAAGCAGGGAGAGGACAGAAAAGGCAAAGGGGACTGGAACAGATTGAGGAGTTAGCCGCAAAGATCCAGGTAAGGGAGGTTGGAGGGGTTTCAAACAGCTAAGGGAGACAAACTTGTCTTTCGGTTTGTCCTACTGTGGTGACATATTGCTGTGAGTCTTAAAGCTGTGCCACTGGTGTTTCAAACCCAGTGGGGTGCACCTGTTGCACAGATATCAGTCTGGCTTACAGACTGAGACAGACTAGGAAGAAGGAGAAGGCCATCCATTTCTCAAATAATTGGCCAGGGAAAACCTTATGAATAGCAGAGAAACACTGTCTGATATATTACTGCACAACTTTATGAAAGTCCAGAAACAATGTCCAATACAGAGGAGGAAGATAAGTCACTTAGCTTAGAAAGCTCTCAAAGTAAGACTGGCAAAGAGCTGCATTATCAGGGTAAAATCAGCCTTACTTATATGGATCAGGTAAAGCGTTCAAGACCTCCATTTGCTGACGTGATACCACTCAAATTGAGGAGAAACAGCAGCAAACATCCATTAATGATCGGAACATGCAATGTACAAAATATGAATCTAGGAAAATTGGAAGTTCATGAAATGGAATGCATAAAGATCGATATCCTAGGCATTAGTGAGCTGAAATGGACTGGTTTTAGCAATTCTGAATCAGACAACCATATGATCTACTATGCCGTGAATGATAGTTTAAAGAGGAATGGCGTGGCATTCATCATCACAAAGGATATTTCAAGATCTGTCCTGAAGTACAATGCTGTCAGTGACAGGATAATATTCATACACCTACAAGGAAGATCCATTAATATGACTATTATTCAAATTTATGCACCAACCATCAAAGCCAAAGATGAGGAAATTGAAGATTTTTATCAACTTCTGCAGTCTGAAATTGACTGAACTTGCAATCAGGATGTGCTAATTATCACTGGTGACTGGAATGCAAAAGTTGGAAATAAAGAAGAATCACCCACAGTTGGAAAATTTGGCCTTGGTGAC
This sequence comes from Orycteropus afer afer, assembly GCF_000298275.1. Lineage (NCBI taxonomy): Eukaryota > Metazoa > Chordata > Mammalia > Tubulidentata > Orycteropodidae > Orycteropus > Orycteropus afer. Next base: position 987,666 of record NW_006921736.1, read on the forward strand.
AGAAATAATGCTGGAAATCGCATGGTAGAATTTTGCAAGACCAACGACTTATTCATTGCAAACACCTGTTTTCAACAACACAAACGGTGGCTGTACATGTGGACTTCACCAGATGGAACACACAGGAATCAGATTGACTGCATCTGTGGCAAGAAGCAATGGAAAAGCTCAATATCTTCAGCTAAAACCAGGCCAGGAGCTGATTGTGGAACAGACCATCAACTGCTCATATGCAAGTTCAACTTGATGTTAAAGACAATTAAAACAAGTCCATGAGAGCCAAAATATGATCTAGAATATATCCCTCATGAATTTAGAGACCATCTAAAGAACAGATTTGATGCATTGAACACCAATGACTGGAAACCAGATAAAATGTGGGATAACATCAAGAGCATCATCCATGAAGAAAGCAAGAGGTCACTAAAAAGACAACAAAACACAAGACCAAAATGGATGACAGAAGAGACTCTGAAACTTGCCCTTCAGTGGAGAGTAACTAAAGCAAATGGAAAAAATGACAAGATAAAAGAATTGAACTGAAGATTTCAAAGAGCAACTCGAGAAGACAAAGCCAATTACTATAATGAAATGTGCAAAGACCTGGAGT
>NW_006921736.1:989614-1000017 GCF_000298275.1 Orycteropus afer afer
TGAAGAATGCTGAAGGTACCATGGACTGCCAAAAGAACTAACAGCTCTGTCCAGGAGGACGTGCAGCCGAGATGCTCCTCGGAAGTGAGGATGGCCAGACTTCGTCTCACATACTTTGGTCATGTTGTCAGAGGGGACCATTCCCTGGAGAAGGATATCATGCTTGGTAAAGTGGAGGGTCAATGAAAGAGGGGAAGGCCTTCGATGAGATGGATTGACACGGTGGCTGTGACAATGGGCTCAAGTAAAGCAAGGATCGTGGAGCTGGCGCGGGATTGGACGGTGTTTCGTTCTGCTGTGCATAGAGTCACTATGAGTTGGAAGTGACTTGACGGCACCTAACAACAACAACAACCTACTAAGTAATTTTCCCTCTCCTTTCTTTTCCTTCCATGCCCACTAACCCTCAAAGAATGTTTATTTCTGGTGTAAACTTTTCCTTGGTTTTTTATAGTAGTGGACACATGCAATATTTGTCCTTTTACGATTGACCTAGTTCACTCAGCATGATGTTCTTCAAGTTCATCCACATTATGTGGTGTTTCATGGATTCTTCTTTACTTAAATTTATATTAACATTAGATTTATTGATGGAACATTGCTGGCTTATGATGCGTTTTCATTTTTATTTCTTTTGAAGTGATGTTGAGGGTGTAACATTCCCTGGAGAAGGATGTCATGCTTGGTAAGGTGGAGGGTTGACGAAAGAGGGGAAGGCCTTAAAGGAGATGGATTGACACAGTGGTTGGGACAATGTGCTCAAGTATAGCAAGGATCATGGAGCTGGCGCAGGATCGGGCAGTGTTTCGTTCTGCTGTGCATGGGGTCGCTATGAGTTGGAAGGGACTGGATGGCAACTAACAACAACAGCCCCAACTCAGACCTGCTTGAATAAAACTTAGCATATTAATAGGATCACTACATTGATTCATATGCACAACAGAGTTTGAATAACACTGAATTGGGGAATTCTTTTTACTTCCTATTGAAAAAAAAATTTGTTTCCATCTATAGTTTTATTTCTCAAGAAAACTGTGGATAATGATGATACAGATTTAAACTAAGACACAGAACAAAATTAATATTTGATCTTTCACAACTTCTATATATATGATCTTCCGTCTTTGCCTATTCATAACAATAATAACAAGAGCACAATAGAAAACAACTAGTAGCACTATCTTTACATCAAAAAGAGCACTTCGCATTTAACGGGTCCTTGCCAGGTAAAGGACACAGTGGTACATGCTTGTGGTCATCTGTTAGATTAGTGTCCCCCAATGAACCATGGGAGCTCTGGTAGCATAGTGCCTAAGGCTTTTGACTACTAACCAGAAGGCTGGTGGTTTAAATCCACCAGCCACTCCTAGGAAGGAAGGTTGGGCAAACCACCTCCATAAAGATACTGCCATGGAAACCCAAGGAGGGATCCCTATGAGTCAGATCTGACTCAAGGGCAATGAGTTTGGTTGTTGATTTAGAATGAACCACGCAGGTGCGCATGTCCTTCCCCTGAATCCTAGCTGGCCCTCTGCCTTGCTTTAACCACTAGAATGTGGCAGAAGAGAAGCTCCATGAGTTCCAGGTTTATACCTTGCAAATCTTTAGTAGATTCTACCTTTGTCCTTTGGGAAGCCCAAGGAGTCTGGTTACTTTGCTGGAAAGGCCAGATGAAGAGAACAGGTAGAGATATCACATGGAAGAGAGAGAGGTCTGGAAACAACATGGAGATGTGATGGTGGAAAAGACCAGCCAGCTCAGCATCACAACTGAGCCTGGACCTAGCCAACCTGCCAACCAACAACTTCCATGAGTAGACACCAGCAAGAACAGTGGGAGGACCACCCAGCTGATCTCAGCTCCACTGGTAGAATTACAAGAAATTAAGAAGTTTATTGTTTTAACCCCCTAAGTTTCAGGGTACTTTGCTATAGAGCCATAAAAGCCAAAAACAAACCAAATCCGGTGCCCTTGAGTTGATCTCGACAAAGCAGTGCTTTTGAAATATTTATCGCTTTTCAATCTCAAAACAACCCTAAGAAATAGGTACTAACGATAACCTCTTGAAGATGAGACAATCTACTTCCATAGTGATACTGCCTAAGAAACCCAAGGAGGGTTGTTATGAGTCAGATCCGACTCAATGTCAGTGATAGAAGAGTTTAACTAATTAATTCGTCCACACATCAGTGAGTGAGGGCTTTACTGCATAAGAATAATTTTGTATATTATCCAACATACATCAGGTCTGTTTCTGATCTGAGAGTTGGGCATTTCCTATTATCAACCTTGCATCTCTGTACTGTGAACTCACTGGTTACCCTTCTTAGCTCTATGACTCTGCTTAAATTAGTAGTCTTTTGTTTACTGTTGATATAAGGTGGTCTTCATCACCTCTTTCTCTCATTACACACACACACATATACACACACACACACGGAGCAAAGGTCAGAAAGGCAAAAAATACCCTGAGAACATCACATCCCAACTGCTAGGGAAACCAGAATCCCAAGAATGAACCCACAAATCAGGAAGGAAAGGTCCCGTGCATATAAAACACTCTAAGCATGCTGCCCTTCTAGAGTATCTTTAAACAATTCAGTCTGTCATATGTTCCTTTGAGTCTTTCAACTAACAAAAAAAAAAAAAAAAAGGCCCAAGTAAATATTATAGTCTCTATTTTAGTCTGCTAATTTGTGTTCAGGAAAGTCTTCCAACAAGAAAAACGCATGGTTAATCATCTCTGTGGCCCAACACAACAAAATAGCCTAGAAATAGAAAGGGGCTTTCTTAATATTTAAATTGTTAAATGATCAATCAAATCTAATTATTCTACTTTATTCTCATAGAAGGTCAATTATCCAAATAGTCTTAACTCAGCCCGTACCTAATCTTGGTGGCCAAAACATCATTTAAATGGCAGCTGTTTGTGTGTGTGTGTTTTAATATCAATTAAATACCCTATTTTTACATTTTCCTCTTTTTCTACTATGTAAATGGACATGACCTGCTTGACAAAGTACAATTTAGTAGAGGGAAAAAGTACTCAGTGTTCTCTGTATTCTGGAAAAACAAAATATTCTCTGTGGCCTTTCTAGAGTCAATATACATGAGGAGCCCACCAGATTCATGCTACAATTATCTGTTTGAAGGAAACCACAACAACTTAAAAGACACAGTGGTATCACCTTAGAAACCCCATACTGAACAGCAGACCAGGCAGCCACACACTTCTACTGGCACAAAAGTAGCATCAACCACAAGCTGAGTAATTGGACTTGCGGCCCATACACTAAAGGAATGCAGGTAGGAAACCTATTTCACAGGCCAGTTTCTCTAAAACTATTTTGTCTTCAAAATAAGCCTAAAATGCATGTTAAGGAACAACATGCATTTGTCTTTACCCTTGCTAAGAAGGCTTGCTTATTGATTTGCTCAATGGTCAAGTTAAATTTCAGTAAATTTGCTTTTTCTGTGTTACAACGAAGAAGTTTATCATGGAAGAACAAAATTACTGAAAGTACTCCATGCCAAATAAGAGAAATTATGTCAAAGCTCTAAACATACAGATTATACTGTATAGGGATTGTATTTGGATATTAGGAAAAAAGAAAGTAATATAGGCACTTAAACATGTAAGAATTTATTCTTTCATATAAAAGAGGACTGGTGGTAGCTAGTCCAGGATTGGGATGTTGCTCCCTGAAAACCACCAAGGACTCAGATTCACTGAATCTTTCTCCTTTGCCATCCGAGGCTATCATTCTAAGGTTAACTCTGGTCCAAAATGCCTGCTACAGTTCCTACCATTATAAGGGCATTTCAAGCTACAGGGAAGAACAGGAAAAAAAGTAAAAGGGTTCTCCTACCAGATGCATTAGCTCCTTTTAAACAGACTTGCCAGAAATCCCACACCATACTTTTCCTACATCTCAATGTCCAGGAAGCAATTACACGATTCCCTCTATGTGTGAAGAAGGCTGAAATATTACAGAATTGAAATTATGTTAAGAATGAAGGAAGAAATAAAGAACTGATCATTGCTGTGAGCAATTAATACCTTTGGAATTGATCATCTCTGGTAAAGATATTTCCACTGGAGGCTAAAAGTAGTATCAGCATTAAAGTATGTTAAATTTTAAGAACTTCCATGTAAGTTATAATTTGATTCACTATTAATAAGCATGTGTGTGTAACAAAAATGACATGAATAAACTAAACTGGTATAAGAAACCAGTAAGAGTATCATTTATTGATGGTCCTCGGTGGGTACAAACAATTTGTACTTGATAACTAATCTAAAGGTTAGCGGCTCAAACTCACCCAGCAGTACCAGGGAAGAAAGGTCTGGTGATCTACTTCTGTAAAGATCAGAGCAAATAAAACCCTATGAAGCAGTTTTATTCTGGCACATGGGATCATCTAGAGTCAGAAATGACTTGACAAAAACAGATTAACACAATCATTTATTGAAAACCAAGTTCTGTGCCATGTGCTTTAAATACCTCATTTTACTGAATCTTCACATGAACTCAGTGAGGGTTTTAGTCACTCCACTTCATGAGAGAAAACACTAATCTCACAGATGGGAAGTTACTTTTCTAAAGTCATATACTGCCAAGGACAAGACAACTATAATTTCACCAAAGCATTCCATAAGACACCATGTGTCTTAATCATTACTCTGATGAGGTCATTAATACTCCCATTTGACAGTTAAAGAAAATAAGCCTCAGATAATTGGAGTGTATTAACTAACTATAATGTATTTCACTGTAATTCTGAACAAATGTCAGGATAAGATTTTGTTTATAAAGTTTTTTTTTTTTTTTTTTTTAATCACTTGCCCTTAAGTGCCCCAGAGGAAAAACTAGAAAATCTGGCTTCTCTTTCTAGCTCTGTATCTTAACAGTATGTTGACTATAAAAATAACATTAAAAAAAACCCAAACTCACTGCCATCGAGTCAGATCCGACTCATAGTGATCCCTCCTTGGGTTTCCAAGGCAGTATCCCTAAAGAAGTAGATTGCCCAACCTTCCTTCCCAGGAGTGGCTGGAGGGTTTGAACCACCAGCCTTCTGGTTAGCAGTCAAATGCCTTAGGCACTACTCTACCAGAGCTCCCAAAAATAATATATGCCCATGTTAAGGAAAAGTTTAAATAATACTGAAATGAAGAAAGTAAAAGTCACCTAAAATGCAACCATTCAGACATTATGTAACCAAAGAGAACATATTGCTGAGTATTCTCTGAGGATTTTCTTAATTAAAAAATGAAATTATGCTAGATTTTGGAGTCTGAATTGACTCCTTCAGTTAAGTATGACTTTCAGTCACTTGAATGGCAGCTAATCAGTCCATACTTAGGGAAATGCTGGTCTTTATTCTGCTGCTAAGATTGCTGTGGAACCTAAGGACTGTCACCAACTATCTCTGGGCCCAAAGCCCTCATCTGCAAAAGAGAAAGGAGGGCCCAATTCAAGTTTCTTTACATAAATTTTTCTTCAATACAAGTTCAACATACAAAAGTCAGTTGGTCCACACTGATAAAGAGAACTCTGAAAAGGAAATAAAGAAAAAAATACCATTTACAATAGCTACCAAAAAGATAAAATACTTAGGAATAAACCTAACCAGAGATACAAAAGACTTATACAAAGAAAACTTCAAAATACTATTGCAAGAAATCAAAAGAGATTTACATAAATAGAAGAACATATTATCCTCATGGATAAGAACATGTAACATTGTCAAAATGTTAACACTACCTAAAGCAATCTGTAGATATAATGCATTCTGATCCAATTTCATCAACATTCTTTAAAGAGATGGAAAACTAATCCCCAACTTTATATGGAAAGAGACCCCAGATAAGCAAAGCACAACTGAAGAAAAAAGAATAAAGTAGGCAACTTCACAATTCCTAATCTCAAAACCTACTATATAGCCATGGTAGTCAAAATAGCCTGGTATTGGAACAACAACAGACACATAAACCAATGGAACAGAATTGAGAACCCAGAAGTAAATCCACCAACCTACGGACAGACAGCTGATCTGCACTAACAGCAAAGTTCAACAAGACGGAAAATAACAAATACTGGGAAGGATGTGAAGAGAATGGGACTCTCACACACTGCTGGTGGGATTGTAAAATGATACAACCACTGTGGAAAGCAGTATGGCAATTCCTTAAAAAGTTGGAATTAGAAATATCATTTGACTGAGCAATCCCATTACTAGGTATATATCTAAAGAAGTGAGAGCTAGGACAAGAACAGATATACACACACCCATGTTCATCACAGCACTATCCACAATAGCAAAGAGATGGAAAAAACCTATGTGCCCTTCAACAGAAGAATGAATAACCAAACTATGGTATGGAATACTATGCAACTCTAAAGAATAAAGTAGGATCTGTGAAACGTAGCACACGTGGATAAACTTGGAGGACATTATGCTGAATGAAATAAGGCAATCATAGAAGGACAAATATTATATTAGTTCACTATTGTAAAAAGTCAAGGAAAGGTTTATATATAGAGAAGCTTTATTTGTTGGTTACCAGGGATGAGACGGGAACAGAGGGAACACGGCTAGATAGGTAGAGACAAATACTGAGTTGAGTGAAGGAAAATGCAATGTACCAAATGTGGGTGAGCAACAGGGTGGCACTGACGAAGAGGAAGATATAGAGTGGTACGTGGGAGATACAGACAATAAAGATTAACCCTTTTGGATATATAGTACTGTGTTGTCAGTGATGGCAAGCACTGATCTATGGGTGCACTGATGAGTGGACAGGCTGAACAATCAGGATGTCTAGACAAGGGAGAGTGTGCCCAGGATCATGTATAAGGTTGGCAGACGATAATTCTATGAGTGTATTTGTATGTCATGTAAGAATACAGTAGAGTTGACAAGGGACAAGGTTGTGGTGACTTCTTGGCCACAGCCAGCTGCACAGAGGGAGTAAGTAGTTCGACTTGTGGGGTTGGGACTATGGTCACAGGGGACATCAAGCTCAATTGGCACAATATACTACATAAAAACATTGTTCCACAACCTACTTCAGTGAGTAGCAACTAGGATCTTGAAAGATTGCAAGTGGACATCCAGATGCAATGATGATGGGTCTCTCCTCGTCCAGAGCAATGAAGAATGAAGAAAACCAAAGATGCATAAAAACTTTTAGTCCAAGCGACTGGTACATCGAGTGGTCCTCAGCCTATATGACCATGAGACCAGAACTAGATGATGTCAGCCACTCAAGATGTGGATCTGCACAGGAGATCCTGGATAGAGTGGGAGAACAATGTGGAACAAAACTCAAAATTCCCCCCCCCAAAAAAAAGGACAAGGTTTGCTGGTCTGATAGAGCCTGATGGAACCCTTGAGACTATGGTCCCTAGCTGCCCCACAGGTCTGGAATGGAACCCACTCCTGTGGCTCCCAGCCAAACAAAAGACAGGCATATGAGCTGAACATTTACATCATGTAAATACACTCCTTGGAGAGATCAAACATGGGAGAACAAAAGGGCAGTGCATGCACAGGGAGACAGCTGGAGGGGGCAGGAGTACAGGGAGGGAAGGAAACAGGGATGAGGTAACTATGAGGAGGAAGTGGGAAAAGAGTTGTTACATTGTGGAAATTTACAATCATTGTCATGAGACAAAATGTGTATGAACTGCTGTATGGGAAATCAATTTGCTCTGTAACCTTTCACCCAAATCACAATAAAATTAAAAAAAAAAAAAGACAGCTGATCTTTGACAGAGGGCCAAAATCTATTACACAGGGATATGACAGTCTCTTTGACAAATGGTACTGACAAAATTGGATATTAATTTGCAGAAAAAGGAAACAAGATCCATACCTAACACTATATACAAAACTAATTCAAGATGGATCAAAGACTTAAATGTAAAACCTGAAACTGTAAAGATCTCCAAGAAAAAACAGGGTCAAATGTAGGGGTCTAAATTTATGCCATAAATAGATTATCAAACATAACCAAAAATTCACAAAAAGGAGAAGATAAACTACATGACTGTGATCTCTTAAAAATTAAATACTTAGGCATATCAAAAGACTTCTCTAAAAGAATAAAAAGAGAACCAACAGATTGGGAAAAAAAATATGTGGCAATGAAATACCTGACAAGGGACTAATCTCTATAATGTATAGAAAGTTCAATAACTCAACATCAAAAAGTTAAACAACCCAATTAAAAATGGGCAGAAGACATTAAAAGATACTTCACTAAAGAAGACATTCAGGTGGCCAAGAAACACATGAAGAAATACTCTCCATTATTAGCCACTTAAAAAAAAAAAAAACCTCACTGCCATTGAGTCAATTCTGACTCACAATGACCTCTTTGGGTTTCTGAGTTGAAGGCAAGATAAGATACCATTCCACCCCACCAATAATAGCAAAGTTCAAGAAGACAGAAATATACAAATGTTGAAGAGGGTATGGGACTCTCATACATTGCTTGTTGGATTGTAAAATGATACAACCACCGTGGAAAACAGTATGGCAATTACTTAAAAAGCTGAAAATAGAAACACCATTTGATCCAGCAATGCCACCAATAGTTATATATCCTAAATAAAGAAGAGCCAGGACACAAAAAGATATATGCACTCCCATGTTCACTGTAGCACTATTCACAATAGCAAAGAGATAGAAACAACCTCCAGCAATGGATGAACCACCAGCTTTCTGGTTAGCAGTCAAATGTCTTAGGCACTATGCCACCAGCGGTCCCAATGGATGAACAGATAAACAAATTGTGTTATATGCACACAACAGAATACCATGCAATGTTAAATTATAATGAGAAATCTGCAAAACAACTCATAATGTAGATGAACCTGGAGAACACTATGCTGAGTGAATGAAATCAGTCACAAAAGGACAAATATTGTATGAGTCCACTACTATAAAATGTTTAGGAAAGGTATCCACACCAAAAGAAACATTCTTTGATGATTACCAGGGATGGGAGAGGAAGGAGGAAAAACAGTAACTAGATAATAACTCATTGTCATCAAGTCAATTCTGACTCATAGCAATCCCCACTGGGTTTCCACGGCTATAAATCTTTATGGAAGTAGATTGACTCATCTTCCTCCCACAGAGCAGCTGGTGGGTTTTGAACCGCTGACTTTCTGGTTAACAGTCCAAATGTTTTACCCACTATCCCACCAAAGCTCCTTCACTACATAATAGACATGTGCCAATTTGGGTGAAGGGAAAGGCAATACACAACAAGGAAATGATCACCACAGTATTACTAAGGCAAATGAAGACATGAAGAAGTGCACAAGAATTATGGACAACAAAGGTAAATACTATTACATATACAATCATGTAGTATCAGCAATAACAAACAACAGTCTTTGAGTGGATACACAGGCAGACAGGCAAGGTGAACAAGTATGGGAAGGAGAAGGGGACTAAAATCACAACCATATATAGGTATAGCAGAGGTATTTCTACATAGATATTTCTATGTGCTATAAATATATCCATGTAAATAGCAGAGCATAGATGGGGCAAAGTTACGGAAACTTCTTAGAGAGAACCAAACACCTTGAGGTAATGAGTCACAGGGCTTGGGGGCTTAGGACCATAGTCTCAGGGGACAGTTAACTGAATTGATATAATATAGTTCATAGAAAATTTAATCTACATCCCACTGTGGTAAATAATGAATGAGGTCTTAAAAGCTAGCGAGCAGCCATCTAAGGTGCAACCTACTGGTCTCTTGCATCTGAAGCAAAGAAGAGTGAAGAAAATCAAAGATGCATGGAAACAAATAATCCAAAGGACTACTAGACCACATGAACCTCAGCCTCCTGGAGCCTGAGGTCAGAAGAACTAGATGGCATTTGGCTACCACTACCGACAACTCTAAAAGGAATTCCAACAGCAGGTTCTGGACAGAATGGTAGAAAAATGAAAAAAAAAATTCAAAATCATAGAAAAAAACAGGCTTACTAGTTGGGTAGAGACTCGTGGAACCCCGAGACTGTGGCCTTTAGTCACCCTTCACACCTGGAAATGAACTCACCACCATGGCTCAACTTTTAGTCAAACTATAGATAGGCTTTTAAGGTGAACAGTAACACTCCAAAACCAAACTCACTGCCAGCAAGTCAATTCTGACTCATAGCGACCCCCTTTGGGTTTCTGAGATGGTAAATCCCACAGAAGTAGATTGTCCCATCTTCATTCCGCAGGATTCTTCAATGATATGCTAATGACTATGAATTATTTCAGGGAATGCCATCTGGGACAGAAAGTCCCAAACTGAGAAATTGGTCCCTCATAGAGATTTTTATTTGACCTAGAGGAGGACAAAAATAAACAAACAGGGGAAAAAAAAA
>NW_006921736.1:1000117-1007207 GCF_000298275.1 Orycteropus afer afer
TTTGCAAAGACTCTGAACAATGTTATAGGAATTCCATTGTTTTCTAGTTTTTTTTTCTTTTTTTGTGTGATTTATTAATTATTATTATTTTTTTCTCACAAAGCACAAGGCCATGTAACAGAGCAAGGAAAAAGCTAAGGTGACTCACTGATGAAGGTAGTATTGTTACTAGAAACACACCTGCTATGGACCCATCATATGTGTGGTGGCTTAGGGAACACATTCCCCAACTCAGGCAGTGTGCATTCACACACTGTATCTCTGCCATTTAGTAACAAGTTACTTCATCCTTAAAAGCTTCAGGTCCTTCATCTGTAATATGGGCATGTAAGAGCATCAACACTACAGGATAGCTATGAGCGCTGAGGGGAAAAATATATGCTGAGCATTAACAGTCCTTGGCACAAAATGTGACGTCCAATCATATTATCTTGATGTAATTATGACTGGAGCAGCAATACAGAACATAAGCTGGTTATGTGCTGTATCACCAGAGATGAGAACAGGGCTAGACACATATTATATGCTCAATAAACATTTACTGAATGAAAGAGTGAACCATGATCAACTGGCATTAACAGGAGCCAGGCCCAGTGCTAAGCTCAATATATAGAAAATCTCAGTGCAACCCTCTGAGATAGGTTTTATCCTAAGTCCCAATTAATAGATGGGTAGGGTAAGTGGATTTCATTTTACTGGGATTCACAATCAAGGCCCAAGGAAGCAGAAATCAAGAAATCAAATGACATACTGCATTGGACAAATCTACTGCAAAGGATGTCTTTAAAGTGTTAAAAACCTAAGATGTCACTTTGAGAACTAAAGTGTGACTGACCCAAGTCATGGTATTTTCAATTGCCCATAGGCATGTGACAGCTGTACAATAGATTATGAAAGATCAAAGAACTGATGCAGCTGAATTACGGTGTTGGTGGAAAATACTGAATATGCCATGGACTTCCAGAAACACAAACACATACATATGGGAGGAAGTGTAGCCGGAATGCTCCTTAGAAGCAAGGAATATGATTTTGTCTCATGTATTTTGGACATACTATCAGAAGGGATGAGACCTTGAAAACATGCTTGGTAAAATGGAAGGTCAGCATTAGAGGAATACCCTCAATGAGATGGACTGACATAGTGGCTGCAACAATGGGCTCAAATATAGCCAAAATTGTGAGGGTGATGCACGACTGGACAGCATTTCATGCTGTTGTTTATGGGGTTACTACGAGCCAGAATCAATTCAATGACACCTAACAACAACAGGGGACGTGGAGAGGGAGAGATTAAATAATCTGTTTAATGTCTCACAGATACTAAGCTATAGAGTCAGGACTCAAATCTACCTCTCACCAACTCCCCACCCAGTTCATTCATTCTCTTACTCAGGCCATTAACTAATGAGTCCTTTCCTGCTGAAACATATTCCATATCCATGCATGTCTTTAAATTCAATGACAATAAGACTGCCCTTCCTTTTAATAAAATGCCTTTTTATGTTTCTCTTCTAAGCACCAAGGCAAAGCAAAAACCTAAATTATGACCATAAGCAAAGTGTTCGTGCCTTACATGAATTTAATACCCCAACCACGACTTTTCAGGGGTTTGAGAATTAGCAATACACTGAAGTCAACTCATTTTTCATTGTCTTTTGTCAACTCCACAAATCTGCTTGAAATCTTAACTATAGATTATGTATTTAAGTGACTCCAGCATTCTGGCAAGTAAACATTAAATCTAATTAGGTTTCCAGATAAAATAGAAGAAGCATACAGTTAGATGGATTTTGAGAGGGGTGTGTGTATTAATTTCAACATTTTTTTAATCATTTACTATGTACCAGGCACAGAGAAGACAGAAGTAAATCAGAAACCAGAAAAAAAAAGGGCCTTCCATCTAGTTAGGCTTCTTCAGCACTGGCACTATTGTCAATTTTGGCTGGATAATTCTATTATGTGGGGGTTGTCCTGTGCATTGTAGAATCTTTGGCAGTATCACTGGCCTCTTTCTCCTATATGCAAATAGCATACCCTCCCCCTAACTGGAAAAGTAAAAAATATCTCCATACATTGCCAATGTCTCCTAGAAGCCAAAAATTAACCCCAGTTAAGAACCACCTGTCTGGGATATCCCTCCAGTTTACAGATGCTAGAGAGATAGGAGCTCTGATAGCATAGAGCCTAAGGCACTTGACTGCTAACCAGAAGGCTGGCGGTTCAAACCCACCAGCCACTCCTCGGAAGGAAGATGGGGCAATCTACTTTCGTAGTGATACTGCCTCGGAAACCCAAGGAGAGGTCGCTATGAGTCGGGTCCAATGCGACGGCACATAACAATAACAGAGAAATTTCCAAGAAGATGGTGATATCTGAAGCAGGCAAAGTAGGGAAGGAAAGCTAGAACATTCCGGGGCAAGGGTTCCTGGGTCAGACAGTAGGGTCTATGCCAGCAATGCAGGACCAGATAATAGAGTGACGAAATCTCTGACTCAGGACTTTATTCTCCACTCTATAGACAACGTGTATCAACTCAAGTTTGTGAGCAATATCTGAGGTCAAATGTACTAAATGCAAATCCTCAGGGGTGAGCTGGAGGGTTACTCCAGAGATTGTTCCTCTTTTAATATTTTTATTAAAGGAAAGTAGGGGATGAAGTAATTATAACCCCTCCTTCAAACTGTCTACTTACACAGAGTGGCTAAACATCACTGGAAATTTTCTGATTTATAAAATAGAAATATTCTAACACATAAAAAGTATTTTGTGCTCCACATTATGTACAGAGCACTCTCATCAATGTTAACTCCCATGTTATCACTGTAATTGTTACTATGCTTATTAAAGGAAGATAGGGAACTGATGGCCAATGTATCAAGAAATCAGTATTTGGGAAGTATTAATAATGTGTGTACACAAATACAGATGTACCCACACAGAGAATTATTTTATTTCTAAAATTTACTTATAAAAAGGGAATCTATTTATAACAAAGTTGTATAATACAAGAAAAATTTTTTATCTCCATATATTTTGTTAGGAGCTCTGGTAGCATAGTGCCTAAGGCACTTGCCTGCTAACCAGAAGGCTGGTGGTCCAAACCCACCAGACACTCCTCGGAAGGAAGACTGGGCAGTCTACTTCTGTAAAGATTATTTTATTATAAATGTTTAAATTTCCCTAACATACTTTTGGTTTTTTACATAAAATAAGGATGTAGCACATAAATCAAATTTTTATCTTTTCTAGAAGCGAATGTCTATGAGGCCACCCTTTTCCTATCCTTTCTCTTGAGTTCATGCTGGTATCCTACCTGTACTTAATGGAGATAGAGGCCTGTTTCAGTTTCAGGATGAAGCTGATTGGGATTGCATGAAAAAAAACACAGCTCTGGTACCCAGAGGTTGGACAAGGGCAACAGGACCATCTTGAAATGAAGAGAAATAGTCATCCTTGTGATAAGGTCAAGGGGAAATTCGTCTCACCAAGCTGTCTGCACACATCACTCCAAGACAACCAAATGCAAGTAAAGAAATCTACAGTAGGTATTACAATAGCATCCGCATCAGCCAAAGGTCAGGGAAACACACCTGCGAGCACCTAGACAATCGGGCGTCGTTGTTTAGGAGTTGAGAGTCATCCCTGCCTCTGTGCATTTAAAGCAATTTTCTCCCATGACACACTATGTTTTGTCTTCCTGAACATTTAACCTCCAGAACTGGACAGCACAGACCTGGCAAGGGCCTATTCCTTTGCAGAGTGCTTGAATGGTTACTGAAAGTGACATTTTTCTAATTATTCTGTCAAGCATCAATCTTGTAAGTTCCCAGATCCTTAGAGCTCTGACTGACAGGGCAATCAGGACTTTACTTAAAGCATAAGCACCAACCTCTTCCTGGCCAGCAAGAGCTCCTCACATGCTAAAATAATGTATCATGGAAGGTGAGAAGTCTCCCAGGGCACAAGTAAAATTTTACAAGATACACATACCTTTCTTGGGAATAGCGGTTTTCTCTCTGGTATTGCTCTGAAATGGGGACATCCCAATTCCAAGGGGTACATATTTCCACATCTCAACCATCACATGTAGGATTTGTTCCTCATTCACTGGGGCTGCTGAAAACTCAATTGGAAGGGCAGAGTGAAAGAGCTTTCTAGCTCAAGACAGACCAGAGGGCTCAGGGGTGGAACTGGACTCTGGATCCCCAACTCGAAATCAAAACCTGTACTTTCTCTTTTCTGACGTGTTGGATTTTGGTGTGTGTGTATTGGGGTGTGGGGTGGAGAATGGAATTAGCCAAAAGGAGAAATTATAAATGGTTAAGTGCTCAGCCAAAGGTACCTCTGAAGAAAAGCCTGACAAGCTACTTCACAAAAAAAAAAAATCAGTCACAAAAACTCCATGGAGCACAGTTCTACTGACACACAAGCAGTAGTTATGAATTGGAGTCAACTCAGTGGCAACTGATTTGGTTTCGGTTTATTTTCCTGTAAATATTTCCTCCACAGATTTCATTTCAATAGATGCTTCAGTATTGTCCTTAGAAATTATATTGTATACAATTTCTGAGACAAAATATACAAAGAGAAATGAGATTGGTAAGAAGAGCAGTATTTCAGCTTGTTTGAATGTGACCGGTAGGGTCTGTGAAAGTGGCTTTAAAATGTGAGGCTGCATCCAAAGAGTGGCATTAAAAATCAAAAGTGGGAATGAAGGACAGATGCAGTTTGTACAATGAACAAGAACTACAAGGGTAAATCTCAAGAGGGACTTGGGAAAACGATAGCCTGAAATATGGTACATGAGAAAAGAAACCAGGGCATGTGACGTTATTTCCCTTACAGATAAGTAGATTAAAGCAAACAAAAACCAAACCCGTTGTTGTTGAGTCAAGTGTGACTCACTGCAACCCTATAGGATAGAATAGAACTGTCTTATAGGCTTTCCAACACTGCAAATCTTTACAGAAGCAGACGCTTTTCCCTAGTGAAACCAATGGTGGGTTTGAACCACTGATCTTTTGGTAAGCAGCTGAGCACTTTAGCTATTATAACACCAAAGAAAACACAGAAATTCAAACACAGATGATTTTGAGAGACCTACACTAATACTAAAGAGATTTTGTGGTGTTGTGGTTAAGGCACTGCACTGCTAACCAAAAGTGCAGTGGTTTGACTCCACCAGCTGCTCCAAGGGGGAAAGATGAGGCAATCTGCTTCCATAAAGATTTACAGCCTTCTAAATTCTATGGGGTCACTATGAGTTAGACCTGACTTTGTGGCCATGAGGTGGGTTTCTTTTTTTTTTGGTAGATTAATACTAACTAGTCTTGTAACTGATAATTTCTTTGTTTCCATTCCTTCCTTTTCACAATGCATCCTCTCTAGCTGTTACTGATTGAATTACATCACTAAACAATATGTGTCATAAATCCTAGCCTCTAGACCTGTGGTTATAATTCCACTTAGGAATGTGTTGTCTTTGTTGTGTTGATGAGGAAAGGCTGTGTAGGATCAATCTGTTTTGACATATAAGAGAGATTAACTAAGCCACCAGAGGATAGATGCTAAGAAACACAGAGATCTCCAAGGAACCAGGAAGCAGAAGGAGAAGAGACAAAGGCTTTACTCCAGACTCAGAAAGAAAAATCCTCCCCTAGACTCTGAATCCAGACTTCCAGCCTCCTAAACTGTGAAAAAGTAAACTTCTGTTTGTTAAAGTCATCCACTTGTGCTATTTCTTGATAGCAGCACTTGACTGCTAACCAGAAGGCTGGTGGTTCAAACCCACCAACCACTCCTCAGAAGGAAGGTTGGACAATCTACTTCCATAGTGATACTGCCTCGGAAAACCAAGGAGGGAATGATATGAGTCAGGTCCAACTCGATGGCACATAATAACAACAACAGATGACTAAGGCACTACCTTTGTCTTAGATTTCATCATTCTGACACTTAAAACCTTTCAGAGGCTTCCCAGTTTATTTGGAATAAAATTCAAATATGGTAACTTTGTCTCCATCACCTGTTAGCCAGTTTGTTGTACTGTGGTGGCTTGCATGATTCTGGAAGCTATGTCACCAGTATCTCAAATACCAGTAGGGTCACCCATGATGTACAAGTTTCAGCAGAACTTTCTAGTTTAAGACAGACTAGGAAGAAAGATCTGATGACACACTTCTGAAAATTAGCCAATCAAAGCTTTATGGATCAGGGATTCCAAGATGGTGGAATAGGCAGAAACTCTGCACAGACCCTCTTCAACAAAGAAAAGGGAAACCAATTAACATAGACCCAGAAGATAATCCTGGACCACTGAGCCATGAAGGGAAGGATATAGAAGTGGACTAAATCCCAACTATAAGAAGAATTTGCATGAAAATCCCAAAAAAGGAGACATACGGACCTGTGGTCTGGCAGTGTTCCTGAGTGATCCTGAGGGCACAGACAGCTTGGAGATTCCCAAGTGGTGGTAGGACCTAAGAATTAACCTAAAAATCAGTCCTGCTAGCCAGGAACTACACGGAGGACTGCTCTGGTGGCTGGGGAATAAAAAGGGGAGGCGGCGGTGAAGAGGAAGATGGGCTGAGCTGTGGACTTTTGCCTGTCTGGAGGGCACTGACCTTTTGAATGTTTACAAGCAGCTTGACCATTTTGGATATTTAAAGAGACAGCGCTCTCCGAGACTCCAGGGGCTTAAGAAGAGGTTGTGCTTGCCAGTAACGCCAAGGACACTCTGTACCTGCACGACTGAAAAGGTGAGACATTCCCTCATGTTACTCTTATACCTCACACCCACTTGGTGAACACAGCTGTGGATACCCCCCATCCCACCCACCTCCTGGGCCTGCAGGAAGTCCATTCCCAGTCTGTATGCTCAGACAGAGCCTGGGTGCCCTGCCCTGTCTCCTGCTAATTTTTTTTCTTTTTCTCTTTCTTTTTCCAGGTGTTTAGTTTGCTTCTATTTGTCTGTTTTAAAACTACTATTATTATTAATACTTTTGCCCTTTTTACTATTCTTCGTGACCCAGGGTCTAGTTTGCACTCTTTTTTTTTTTTTTTCTTTTCCCTGTTCCTGGTTAAAATTT
>NW_006921736.1:1007307-1007891 GCF_000298275.1 Orycteropus afer afer
TTTTCCTCATTACTCTCCTTCTATACCTTTTTTCTCTTAGTGCCCTATTCCCAGATATTGCAGTTTTTCTGATTTTCTGCTTCTATTCTCCCTTTTCTCTTTTTTTGGCTACTGTTCTTGTGTGATTATATGGTGTATTTTTTGTCCATGTACTTTTAGTTTTTTGATAGTTATTCAATTGTAATTTTTGTCTAACACAGAGGGAGACAGAAACAGTCCCATAAGACACAACTACACCCACACCTCCTGCAACTTCACTTACTGAGCAAGAGCCACCACCTCCTTCTCTACCAATGGGCCAATGATAAAAAACCACCAAGAAGAGCCTGAATTACCCTTCACTGCTCTTCAAAAACAGTTAACAGATATCTTAATACAATACCACGATGTCTCGGAGACAAGAGACCATCATAGTCCACACAAAGAAGCAAGATAAAGTGGTAGAAACAAGGGAACAGGATACAGACCCAGAACACATCCCCGAGGAAGGAGTAGCATTGGAACTCTCTGATAAGAAATTCAAAAGTATTATCTTTAGGTACCTTGAAAGGATTGAGAGACAGACCAAAGAAAACACAGAAAAA
>NW_006921736.1:1009985-1010807 GCF_000298275.1 Orycteropus afer afer
GAAAAGACTGTGTAGTTACAGAACTTCTAAATGGTGAGGAAGTTAAGAGAGCTGCAAGATAGAATGGACAGTTCTAAACTCAGGGAGAAAATTATAAAAGATAGGGTAACCTCAAAAAAAATTATAAACCTTCATATCACAATAAAAAAGAGGACAAGCACAAATACTCAGCAAATACTAAACCAACAGCAACAAAGGAAATGATAACAGGATTCATAAACATAATAAGCTCAGCACAGAAAATAATGTGGAACAAAGAGACCAGGGACACCATGAAAAAACACATACCAAAATGACAGCAACCAAATCATACTTGTCAATAATTACCCTGAATGTTAATGGATTAAATGCACCAATCAAGAGATGGAGGTTGCAGATTGGACAAGAAAACACAACCCATCAATATGCTGCCTACAAGAGACACACCTTAGAGATAAAGACAAAAGTAGACTAAAAAGCAAAGGTTGAGAAAAGAAATATCAAGTAACTGGCAACTGCAAGAGACCAGGAGTGGCAATATTAATTTCTGGTCAAACTGACTTTAAGACAAAAACCACAATACAAGATTAGGAAGGACATTATACAATGATTAAAGGGTCAGTTTAACATGAAGATATAACCATAATAAACATCTATGGGCCGAATGAAAGAGCCCCAGAATACATAATTCAGACTTTAGAAGAGTTGAAAAGCCAAACAGATGACTGACTCCACAGTCATAGTGGAAGAGTTTAATACACCACTTTCTTTGAAAGATAGAACAACTGGAAAGAAACTCAACAAAGATTCAGAAGAGCTAAACAATACACTCCACCAACTTGG
>NW_006921736.1:1012035-1013412 GCF_000298275.1 Orycteropus afer afer
CTCCCTAACTCATTTTATGAAGCAAGCATAACCTTGATACCAAAACCAGGCAAAGACATCACTGTAAACGAAAACTACAGACTAATATCCCTCATGAATATAGATGCAAAAATCTCCAACAAAATCCTAGCCAATAGACTCCAACAACACATCAAGAAAATCATTCATTATGACCAAGTGGGCTTCATATCAGGTATGTAAGGATGGTTCAACATTAGAAAAAACAATCAACGCCATCCACCAGGTAAATAAAACAAAGGAGAAGAACCACACGATCCTATCAATTGATGCAGAAAAGGCATTTGATAAAATCCAACACCCATTCCTGATCAAAACTCAGCAAAATAGGAACAGAATAGACATTCCTCAACATAATAAAGGGCATCTATGTAAAAACAACAGCCAACATTATTCTCAGTGGAGAAAGACTGAAAACATTCCTCTTGAGAACAGGAACCCGACAAGGATGTCTGCTATCACCACTTCCATTCAACGTTGTACTGGAAGTCCTAGCCAGGGTCACAAGGCAAGAAAGGGAAATCAAAGGCAACCAAATTGGTAAGGAAGAAGTCAAACTATGCCTACTTGCTGATGATATGATCTTATACCTAGAAAGCCCAAGAGACTCAGTCAAAAATCTACTGGAATAAGTGAGAGATTTAGCATCATGGCAGGATATAAGATCAACATTCAAAAATCAGTTGGATTCCTCTACACTAGCAAAGATATTGCTGAAGAATGAATAAGGAAATCAATACAGTTTACAATAGCTACAAAAAAATTAAAATACTTGGGAATAAGTCTTACCAGGGACCCCAAAGAACTCTACAAAGAAAACTAAAAAACTACTTCAAGAAACCATCATAAGAGATCTACATAAATGGAAGAACAGCCCATGTTCGTGGATAGGAAGATTGAACATTGTGAAAATGTCAATTCTACCCAAAGCAATCTACACATTCAATGCAATCCCAATCTAGATCCCATCCACATTCTTTAGGGATACAGAAAAACCAATCACTAACTTTATATGGAAAGGAAAGAGACCTTGGATGAGCAAAGCACTACTGAAGAAGAAGAAAAAAACCTACTATATAGCCACAGTAGTCAAAACTGACTGGTATTGGTTTAATGACAGATACATAGACCAATGGAATAGAATTGAGAACCCAGAAATAGATCCACCGACCTATGGTCAGCTCATCTTTGACAAAGGGCCGAAATCTATTAAATGGGGAAGGGAATGTTTGTTTAATAAATGTTGCTGGAACACTGGACATCCATTTGCAGAAAAATGAAACAAGATCTGTACCTCACACCATACACAAAAACAAACTCCAGATGGATCAAAGACTTAAATGTGAAACCTAAAACTAT
>NW_006921736.1:1013542-1015134 GCF_000298275.1 Orycteropus afer afer
GATATTTTACAAATGACTTATCTCTAGAATTTATAGAAAACTCCAACACCTCAATAACAAAAAGACAAACAATCCAATTAAAAAATGGGCAGAAGACGTGAATAGACACTTCACCAAGGAGGATATTCAAGCGGCCAACAAACATATGAAGAAATGCTCACAATCATTAACTATTAGAGAGATGCAAAGCAAAACAACAATGAGAAACCATCTTGCTCCAGCACTGGTAGCAAAGTTCAACGAGACAGAAAATAATAAAAGCTGGCGAGAATGTGGAGAGATTGGGACTCTCATACACTGCTGGTAGGACTGTAAAATGGTACAACCATTGTGGAAAGCAGTATGGCGATTCCTCCAAAAGTTGGAATTAGAAATACCATTTGGCCCAGCTATTCCATTACTAGGTATATATCCTAATTAAGTGAGAGCCATGACAAGAACAGACATATGCACAGCCATGTTCATCGCAGCACTATTTACAATAGTCAAAAAATGGAAACAACCTAGGTGTTCATCAACTAAGGAATGGGTATCCAAACTATGGTACATACACAATGGAATACTATGCAACCTTAAAGAACAATGTAGAATCTGCACGTTATGCACCGCATAACATGGATGAACTTGGAAGACCTTATGCTGAGTGAAATAAGTTAATCACAAAAGGACAAATATTGTATTAGTCTGTTATTGTAAAAGTCAAGGAAACATTTATCTATGGAAGGACATTTTCTTTGTTGGTTACCATGGGTGAGAAAGGAGGGGAGGGAACACTGTTAGATAGATAGAGATAAGTTTTGATTTGAGTGAAGAGAAGGGCAATGTACCAAATGTGAGTGATCAATATAGTGGCATTGAGGAAGAGAAAGACAGAGAGAGGTACATGGGAAGTACAGACAAGAAAGATGAACCCTTTTGTACATATAGTACGGCATTGTCAGTGAAGGCAAACATGAGTATATGGGTGGACAGATGGGTGGACAGGCTGAACTATTAGGTATGTCTATGAAGTGGGGAGTGTACCCAAGAACATGTATAGGGTTGGTAGACAATGGTCCTATAACTTTATGTGTATGATCTGAATTACCAAGTGTATAGTGGAGCTGACAAGCGGCAAGGTTGTAGTCTCTGCTTAGTCACAGCCAGCTACCCAGAGGGACTGAGTAGTTGAACCTGTGGACTCACGACCACAGTCTCAGGACATCAAGCTCAATTGGCATAACATAATACACAAAACATTACTCCAACTCCTATTGTGGCGAGTAGCGACTGGGATCTTAAAAGCTTGCAAGCTGCCATCTAGATGCAATGATGGGTCTCTCCTCATCCAGAACAAGGAAGAATGCAGAAAACCAAAAATTCATGGAAACAATTAGTCCAAGCAACTGGTACACCATCCGATCTGCAGCCTATATGACTATGAGACCAGAAGAACTAAATGGTCCCCAGCTACCAATGCCATCCACTTGGAAGTGGATCTATGTAGGAGATCCTGGATAAAGAGGGAGAACAATGTGGAACAAAACTCAAAATCATTTGGAGAAAAAGAAAAAAAAAAGGTGGGGACCAGGTTTGCTGGTCCAATAGAGCCT
>NW_006921736.1:1015364-1030164 GCF_000298275.1 Orycteropus afer afer
AGTAGGAGGGGAGATGTTGCATTGTGGTAAATTGTGGTCAATGTCATGAGACAAAGTGTATGTGAACTGCTGTATGGAAAGTGTATTTGCTCTGTAAATTTTCACCCAAATCACAATTAAAAAAAAAAAAAGTGCTGTCAAACCATGAGTCCATAGTGACCTAAAAGTGTTATATATATGAAGCTCTCTACTTTACAAAATGATGCTGGCTACCATGGAGCACTGGTGGGTTTAAACAGCTGACCTTCTGGTTACCAGCCAAATGCCTTATCTACTACACCACCAGAGCTCCTTAAAAGAAATGACAGAAATAGACAATTACTTTTTGCAACCAACAAATTAACTGACAAGAAAGGATCATCAATGAATGCCAAAACCACCATAAAAAAACGTTGGTAAACAGGACATTCACACAGTATCACCCTACAAATTGCTTTTAAATCACAAAGGAGAAAATCTGCCTTTACAATGCGAAAATCAGGCAGATACTAACTTAACTGAATGAGCAAAGTTAGCAGCACAAATAATAGGACAAAATGACGTGTGCTTCCTGATGTGAGGCAATGGGAAGAATGCAATATAATTTATGGAGAATTCTTACAAAAAAAATAAATAATAATCTCAATTAACTATGAGAAAACAATGAGACAAATCCAGATTGTAGGACATTTTATATGCCAACTGTCTACAAAATAAAATTGACTGATTCCTGAATCAGGAAAGAACTATAAACAATATTATTAGAACAAGTGAGAAATTTGACTATTATTGTATCAATGTTAAATTTCCTCAGTGTGATAATGGCATGTGCTTATGTAGAAGATTGTCTTTCTTTTTGGAAATAATACATAAAGTATTTTCCAGAAATAAAGGGTCACGATGCTTACAAAAACAAACAAACAAACAAAAACCCCAAAGCTTTATGGATCACAACAGAACACTGCCTGATATCCTTGCTTTGGACATATCATCAAGCCTTAGAGAAGGATATGCTTAGTGAAGTAGAAGGACCAATGAGGGCAAGGGAGACCCTGAGTGAGATGGTTTGGCACCATAGCTGCAACAAAGGCTTCAAAACATGCCTGAGACTGTGGGGATGACATAGGACTGGGCGGCATTTTGTCCGCTGTACACAAAGTAGCCATGAATCTGAGTCGATTCAACAGTATCTATCTATAACTTGGTCTACAAGGTCTTCCTTGGCTGTCCCCAGATGAACCCTCATCTCCTACCTCTCTTCTCCTCACTTATTCTGTTCCTGAAATACTCTACTGTTTTCTACCTTTGGGGCTTTGTACCTGCTTTCCCCCCTAGCTCTTTCCATTCAGCCCCAGACTACCACATGTCAATTCCTTTACACCGTTCTATTCTCACCTCCAATGTCTCCTCCTCAGGGAGGCCTTTCCTGGCCACTCCAACAAAAGTAACTGCTTATTCACCAGTGAGGAGTTGAGAATAGACCTCAGGCCTCCAACTACAAGGAGTGTGACTGCTTACAATGAATTCCCAGGGGCTATTTCCAACTAATGAGGAGGGGTAGGCAGTCCATTCCTGGGAGATAAGGGACTTCTCTAAGCCAATATTGGTTTGAGGGCTCCCCAACAGCCTTGCTAAACCTTCCTTAGGTGGCAGTGCAGTTTATGACTCTTCCTCACCCAAACTTCCTTTCTCTTCATTTTTTCATCTCCTTCACTTAGGGTCAGACCTGCCTCGAAATCTGATTGTTTTATGAGCATCTCCTGGATCCCTCCCCATTTTCACTCATAGACTTCTACTGTAATAAAATCCTTGCACACTTAACACTATCCTGGTGTCTGGGACCTAGGCTACCACAATCACTATCACCTCATATCATCTAGAGTAGCACCCATCAATCTGTGTTTTACCAAGCCCTCCAGGTGGTTCTGAGGCATACTCCAGTTTGAGAAACAATGACCTACTAGTACACAGCTAGTTACAGTCAGAGTAAGAATCAGGACCCAGGTGATGTCTGTTCTGGTTACCTAGTGCTGTTCTGACAAGAATATATATAACAAATGGGATTGCCTTAACAAACTGGAGTTTATTCTCTTACAGTTCTGTAGGCTAGAAGTCTGAATTCAAAGTGCCAGGCTCTAGGGGTTGTGTGAAAGCCCCTCAACCTTAGGCTTCAGTTCTGCCCCCTACTTCTGACCCACTGGAGCTAGAGGCTTTTCTTCACTCAGACAGCTGCTGGCTGCTGAGACCAACAAGCCCCTGGTTGACAAGTAAAAAGGCACAGTCCTGATGTTACCAAACCACATGGCAGGTCATTCATTCAAGTCCACTGAAAGTCCCAAGGTCAGCAGAGCATGGCAGGCTGCCGAACAACAACGCAGCTAGATGAAGGGTTCAAGTGTGCCATAAACTAGAGATCATTCCCAAAGCTGTTTCTTATATACAGGAAGCAGACCATATCCCTAAAGCAGCTACTCAGCTGCTTGTGGTAGGTCCCTCCACAGAGTTGATTGCCAGTCTTATCGTGGGGAATAACTACCACCAGCTGCCCAGCCTAGCTGACGCACAAACATAACCACCACAATTTCTTAGCAACCGGTACATTTAATACACATACACCATCCTTCAGTTTGTCTCTGCTTAAGGGTTCTTTAAAACATGCATTTAAATGATAGTTGTATTTTGTTTTTTACATCCATTTTTAAAAAATGGATTTAATGAATGGACATTAGCTTAACTTACCACATAAAGTTAAGGCATTTCAAGAACATTAATTTGACTGTGGCTGACTGCCTCCATGTATCTAACTGGCTGTGTAGCTTTTAGGCAGTAAAAACAAACTTCTCAATTTATACCCCTCTCTTGAGAGGGAACCTAAATCTGATGTTCTGCCATTACTAATGTGGAAAAGCAGCAGCACTATCAGGATGGCATCTGGCAAGATGAAACGGCACTGAAGTTTGTTGTTATTGATTTCTATGAGGCAAAATCTTGTGTCTTGTTCTCCTCCCCTGCACCTTTTCTTTCAGCTCAAGTACTATGATCTCCAGGAAGAAATGCTAAGGTTTTGGTGAATGGTGACTGCTTAACCACAGTGCAAGCAAGTATTATAAAGAAAAAATGGATTGATTACAGCCAGAGAATTTATGGGCAGTACGATATGGTGGCATAATGCCTAAGGCATTTGACTGCTAAATAGAAGGTTGGTGGTTCAAACACACCAGCCACTCCCCAGAATGAAGACTGGGCAATCTACTTCGGTAAAGATTTACCGCCTTGAAAACTTAAAAGAGGTCCCTATGAGTGGGAACCGGCTAGATGGCAATGAGTTTGGTTTGGTTTTTTTGATGGCATGAAAGATCATCCACCTGTGAACATCCAAGATAAAAGGATATAACATGCTTTATTACTTACAAAAGGGAGGCAGTAGAAAGTTTCTTTTCTAACATAAATGCTTAACAGTCTTTTTCTGGGGAAAAAAAGCAAATTAAAATCTAGTGCATTATAACATTTGGACACAAATTAGGATTCTGAAAAGTGGGAGTATTTAACTTGTTTTTCAGAATTGAGAAAGGGAACTTCTACCATGCTATGATTTTAGGGAGCAAGGATTTTTCTTACTAATTAATGACCTCTGGCCTGCAAAATCATGCCAAATTTCTAAAAGTTCTTAATTTTGTTTTTCCTTTTACCTCTTGAGGTTGATAGTACAAATACATTTAACTGCATAATGATTGTCCTCTGAAATCTAAGTTTTTAGTATAGTAGCCAAATCTCTTAATTTTTGTAAATCAAGAAATTAGCTCTGGTGTATTCCTCTAGTTGGAACTAAAGAGGTAAGAAGTTTCCCAGTTTCTCACGATTTTCTTACCAAGACCAAAGGGTTTGGTCAAAGCACATATCACACCTGCTTAAGCTTTAGAGAGAACCACTTTGACAGGTGACATGAGGAAAAAAGCCACTCCACTGTCTTCCTATAACATAGAAAATAGATGAAATGTGAAGGTCTGGGAAGATAGATTTTTCAAATCAAGATTTTGGAAATTTAGACACTGTAATTTTACCTTGAACCAGGATTAAAGTACAATGTCCACTTAAAGGAGTATTTAAAAATTATAAACTGTTTATTCATTTTCACTCAACAGATACCTACTGAGTGACTACTATAACAGCATGACATAAGAACTAAGAGTTCTTAGAAACTAACAATAACTAACTGTATATTGTGCTAAGAGCTTTGTCTTATTAAGCCATTTAATACTCATAGCAACCCTATGGAGTTATTTCTACTAATACCTTCATTTTACTGAAAGGGGAAAAAACAAGGATTAGAGGAGGTAACTCACTTGCCAAGGTGACCAGCTAAGAGGAAAGGGAGCCAGAATTCCAACCTAGGCTGACTTGTAAGCTGGCCCAGGTTCTTAACTACCACACTACATTGTCTAATATTGAGCTAAATGCCCTGAAAAATATAATGCTTGTTCCTCAAAAAATTGTAATGGGGAAACAGGCGGTCAAGGGAATAACTATAATACAATGGGCCAACAATACATTGCAGATACATGAAATAAAGGCCACCTGGGTGGTGGTGGTGTGTGTGTGTGTGGGGGGGGAGATGACCAGCACTAGAAGATACGCAGGAGGAGTAGGTGGAAGATGAAGCTGAAACAAGGAGGTGACAAGAGAATCAGCTCACTTACATTTATTTCCTGGCCTAAGATTATATTTGTCCAAGACTTTTCCCTGGAGTTATTTATTTATTTGCTCAAAAATATTTTTTAGCACTGCTACGAGCCAATACAGTGTAGATGTAGACCCTGATTTCATAAAGGTCATAGCCTAGCAGGGGAACTTAGGCTGTTTTCAAAGATGAGGACAGCAAAATCTTCCATCACACATGCTCTTTTACAATGTGACTTTGCAATTCCCATACTAAGAGGTTGAGTGCACTTCTCCATCCCCCTTGAATCTGGGCAAGACTGGTGACTGCTGTGACTAATAGAATACCGTGGGAGTGATAAAGGACCAGTCCTCAGTAAGAATTGGCCTGGCAGCTTCCGTTTCCTGCTTCTTGAAAGCCAGTTGCTATATATAAAGTGACTTCCCTGAGACCACCATGTTGGGAAAAGGCCAAACCATGCCAGTTGGACAAAATGTAATAAATAAAGAAAGATCAAGGAACAATTAGGTGCCGCACATGGAAGGAAGCCAACTTGATGTCCAGCCTAGTCGAGCCTTCGGATGACAAAGAGCTCCAGCCACCACTGACAGGAGCTCCATAACAGACCCCAACTAAGGACCATTCAGTAGACCCCAGTAAACCCACCTCATGAGAGATAAAACTAAATTGTTGTTTTAGCCACTACATTTGGAGTGATTTATTATAAAACAATAGATAATGAAAACAGAGCTGAATACAGAATTACCAATATAGCTACATAATTAAATAAGAAATAGAGTACTGAGAAGTCATAGGAAGGAATGTATCCCTACTTTCAACCACGTCTGAGGGGTTCATGGAAAGCTTCTCTGCATATCCTTCAGGAAATCTAAAGACTGAAGAAATGAAAACACAAGAGGCAAAAGAAGTGCCTAGGCAAAGTTCTGAGAATGGGAATGTGCTTGTATATACCACAGAGTGAGAGAAAATCAATGGCCAAATTGGATTAAATGCATAAAAACAGGTCTTGTAAGTCATATTAAGCATTTTGGACTATATCCTAAGAGCAATAGGAACTAATCAAGCTGAATGACAGGGCAAGATCTGTGACCACTGTGGTTGCCATAGGAGTGTTTCCAGGGGCGTCTCACTGGACAAAAGGCCCTGGAGATTCAAGGGCATGATGACCTAAGTGAAACTTAGGCCTCTTACTCAATCTTTACTGAAGACCTCTCACATGGCTAGAACATTCTTAGCTAAAAAGGCATGGGGTATCCAAAGAGTTAAGTTTTCTAAATTCAAACTTTCTGACTTACACAATGAATTTAATTATGTAGTCCATCATAAATCTGAACTAGTAATTCAGGGGAATGGAATGCAGCTAAATTTAATACCCTAAACTAAAATACAACAAAATGAGTGACAAGGTTTTAGTGAGAAACATAAATGAATTTTTCACATTTCATGTGATTTTCTCAGGCCCAAGTTAGCCAAAATTGAACACACAATGAGTTTCTTATGCTTTGGCAAGTCTTCATTTTTAAATTTCATGACATGGTTTCCTCTGAAATTGTGTTTTAAAAGACCACTATTTAGATGGACAGATTCCCACTTCCATCCTCACCTATTCCCTATACACCAAGCACATAAGGAGAGATGTTGCTTTCTCAGCACAGCTGTTCCAGATTTGAAATACATAATCTGTTCCTCATTATGAGGCAGTTGTGGGCTGGGAGGGTGGCAGGTAGTGCAAAACAGGAGGCTGGACAAAACATGTGCTGTCTGAGGCAAGAAACCAGAGGAACTAAACAAACAAACAAAACTCAGTGAGGAGGCCATCTGTTTAGGAGAGAATATGCAGTGACACCTGTGAGAGCTGGAATTCAACGGGACTACCTTTATTCTGAGTCTCACAAGTTTTTGCCTTTTTGTCTCTGTTAGTGGAAAATCTTTGAGTTTTCCTCCTCTGACAGGGTTCTGGCTTTTGCAGGTGTTACTGTATAACATGTTTTGCTGTGTAACAGCGGTTATCTCTAGGTGTTGGGATCAGAGTGGTTTTTATTTTTGGTTTATTTATTTGTTTTGGAGTATCTTCTAAGATAAGCAAGAATTTCTTGTGCAATAATGATTAAAAAGTACCATGCCAGTATATTATTAACATAGTATTAAAATGGCATTTGGGCAGAGCACCTTGGAAAACCTACAGCTTTTCAGCCATGGCTATGAGGTCACTGAACACAGTCACTGAGAGAAATAAATGTGTGAAAAAAGGCAAGGCAATATGGTACTTATTATTAAGACAGAATGACTACATTTCAGACTCCTTCCTCTAAGTTAAAGAAATCAGGACATCATACTTGCTTTCTCCACTCCACTCTCCAAATCTAAGTTTCCTAACTTACCAATCTAATGAAATCAGAAAATGTCATTCTTCTACAGTGTAACAGGAAAGGTAGCCAGAAAGAAGTGAAAACATGTGGTAATTATCCCAACAATGTCTACATCAAGTCTCTGCCTTCTCAAGGGCTGAATATAAAAGGAGGAAGGGAGTGGGAAAGGAAATGATGAAGAGGAGAAGGAAGAAGGAAGCAAATGGATTTGGCCAGCTCTAGCTCTACATTAAGGAGCCCTAGTGAGCAAAGGTTAAGCATTTTGCTGCTAACCTAAAAATCAGTGGTTCAAAACCACCTAGTAGAGCTCCATACAAGAAAGACTCAGTGAGTTGTTCCCATAAAAATTATAGCCTAGAAAATCCTAAGGGGCAGGTCTGTGTTATGCTCAGGGAGGACATCTGAAAGAGCTGTGGATTTTTTCACTGGACATCATAATACCACCCAAAGAAAGGTACTTTAATGAAACAACCAGATCCGTGGTTCTTCTCCTGTTTAGCAGCTGAGAGGCGAAGAAAAGAGTAGATACAAGGAACTTGTTCCCCAGAAGTGAAAAATGTAATTAAAGAAAACATATTAAGCACACAGACATACAGACACACACACATACTTACAAAAGCATCCTAATTGTTATCAATAAAAAAACTACTTCAAAACACTTCTATGTGTTTAGACCGTCTGATGGCATTTGTTTTAAGACATATAAAATGAGTGAAAGCAATTCAATGTTTTATTATAAACTGGTCAATATCACTGGAAAACTGAAGTCTTATTTTTTTCTCTCTCACTTGATTTTGTCCATCCATGGAAATACATAAAGTGAGTCTAACAAGAATACAGCAAACAAGCTTCCTTCTTTGATTTTAGGTTAGGCAATTTTAACACAGGAGTTCGTTTCTTCAAGATATTGGAAAAATGGTCTAAAAATTTACATACTCAAATATATTTACATTAAAAATGATTTTAAAGAGTATACTTCCACTGTTATAGGATGCAAAGTCACAATGTGTCATGTATTAGCACTGATTAAAAATTTGATATTTATTTTAAGATATATTAATTTTTGTTATGTCATTCTTATATTCTATGGTGAATTCTGTTTACTGAGTTATCTTAAAATGTCCTTGATGATAATAATTTGTCTTTAGCAAAATGTCATTATTACAGATAGATGTATTTAGTTTGATTATATATAGACCATCTGAAGACATCTGTTGATGTCTAAGCATCTATATGTTAAATAGTTTTTATTTAACATTTGGGATCATTTAGTAAAACACTTTGTTCAGGGGAGATGGGAGCTACCAAGCTCAATTAACTAAATGATCACCAGAGTACCATTTCAGAGAGTACCAAAAAGACCAATAAAATCCTTCCCACATGAGGTATAGGGTTAAAAAAGGAAGCATTTAATATATGTTTATGTCTCTAGGGGGGGAGCTCTGGTGGCATAGTGCCTAAGGCATTTGACTGCTAACCAGAAGCCTGGCAGTTCAAACCCACTAGCCACTCCTCAGAAGGAAGGTTGGGCAATCTACTTCCGTAGTGATATTGCCTCAGAAACCCAAGGAGGGGTTGCTATGAGTCAGATCCAACTCGATGGCAGTGAGTTTAGTTTTGGGGGGCAGGGGTTAGATACCACATTTCTAATTCCACTTTTACATTTATACCACAGAAATATCAAGATAAACACATTACAGCAGTAGCAAAAAGAATGAAAGCCAGCTATATGTCTAACAGTATAAAAATAATTAAATATATAACAGTATATTCATTTAAAATAGATTAAGATGTATCCACTAAAAATCTTGTTGCAGAAAAGTAATGATGTGGTGAAATGATTTCAGTATTTTGTTAAGTGGGAAAAAAAAATATATGATCCCAATTTTAATTTAAAATATATATGTATTTACACAAGGAGCTCTGGTGGCACAGTGCTTAAGGCATTTGACTACTAATCAGAAGGGTGGTGGTTCAAACCCACCAGCCACTCCACAGAAGGAAGACTGGGCAATCTACTTCTATAAAGATGTACTTCCTTGGAAACCCAATGGGGGGTCACTATGAGTCGGAATCAACTCGATGGCAGTGCTTTTGTTTTTTGGTTTGATGTATTTACACAAGAAGAAAAAGAAAAAAAAAAAAACTACTGAAGGCAGAGAGGTCCAATTTTAATAAAGTTACTCTAAGCAGAGGGGTTATGGAGGAGGTTGTGCTTTTCTGTAGTCCCCATCCTCTATAATGATCATGTATTAAATTATGGAACGGAATTATTTAGGAAATGCAACTGACCTCATAGACACTTATTTCTCAACTTTGAGATATTTTCAAGGAATCAGTGATGAAGAATAAAAATTAATTTAGAATTCCAAAAAGAAGGAATGGTAAAGGATATGTTTTAGACACCATTAAGAAATACTGCCTGCAACAAGCTACCAATTAGTTATTAAGACTTTTTCTCTAAAACTACAAAGCATGTAAGAGTAAACATTAGACAGCTTAACAAGTTAACTGTTTGAATTTTGACCCAATTTTACTTGAAAATGAAATTTCTTTCGGGAAAGACATAAAGCTGTTTTCTAAAGATACCAGCCCTGCACCCCCTCAACAGCCAGGGCTTGCCAAGTGCAGCAATAACAGTATGAACTGTCGTTACTGAAAGCCATTTGTTTTAAGTAAACGTAACGAGTTCTTCATTGGACTCCTCTTATCAGGCCCATTCTGTTCCCCTCTAAAGGAAGCTACTACTGGTGTCCTCAGCGCTGGAAAAAAGATAGAAAGTCAGCGTGATCTTCTTGTGATCATACACCGCTCATCATGAATTATGGCAGACTCATGGAAAGCACTCAAATACTAAAATTTTCTACATTTTATCTTTTTTATATATTGAAGAGGTGATATTACTATGGTAAGCCTGCCTCAAAATAACTTCCAAAAAGAAAGCCTATTTGCTGTGTTCTTGCTGCTTTCATCCTATGGATTTCTGAAGATGTACAAATTAGGTGACAGTGATAATACCTCATTTGTTTGATGATTATAAAGGGCTTGGTCTCCTTTCTTCCTATATTTGCTCAAATTTACCTTGCCTTATGACACTGCTTTATTTCATATTTAGAAAGTCTCAGCTCCACAATTCATAGAATATACTCCTCAATTAAAAAATACTGCTGCATATAAAGTTTTAAAATACTTTATTTTTTTAAGAAACTTCACTTTAAATTAGATATATACATACTCCAGTGGCTTAATGAATCCCTACTTTAATTTTTCCTCACTTTTTTTTATTAATTTGTTTTTGTTTTTAAGAATATATACAGTAAAACATATACCAATTCAACAGTTCCTACATGTACCACTTAGTGACACTGGTTACATCCTTCAAGTTGTGCAATCATGTCCATCCTCTTCTGAGTTGTTCCACTCCTGTTAATATAAACTTACTGTCCCCTACGTTTCCTATCTAATCTTTAAGTTTCTGTCGTCAATTTGATCCCTTTTTTTAAAAGACCATAATATCAAGGCAGACCTTTTTCACTAGTTAAGCTAAACTATTGTTTGGATTTAAGAAGACTTCAGGGGTATTTTAAGGTTTAAAGACTATCTCAGGGTATTTTCTGCCTTTTGATCAAGGTTATTCTTTAGAATCTTTTGGTCTCATGGCCAAGGAGGTAGTTTTTTATGGAGGCAGTTAGCCACACTTAGCATATCCTCCTCCTATTCCTGGCTCTCCTTCTTCCTCTCAGGAATGGGAGACCAATTCCTCAGGTGAAGACAGACCAATTGTTGTGGCTTGGATGGCCACTTGCAAGCTTTTAAGACTTCATCCACTACGCAATGAAATAGGAAATAGAACTGAAGAACTAAACACATTTTTAGGCCAATTAACTGTGATGTCTCATGAAACTATGACCTTAAACCTCTAAATAAGTCCCTTGAGGATTATGGTTGTACATAAGCAGCCTCTACAGCTACTTTTTTTTTCTCTGTCAGTGTTCTAAGAACTTTTTTTTTTTTAAATGGCCCATTATGATGGTTAATGTTATGTGTCAAATTATGTAGACTGTAACTCTCAATGGCATGGCAGATACTATGTATTACCTCCCATTTTGTGATCTCATGTGAGCACCCAATCCATTGGAAGAGGAATTTCCTTTGATGTATGACCTATATCCATGAGATAAATGAATGTTATGTCAAAACTTGCTCTCTTTTTGATCTTGCAGTCTTCTTGGCATCTAAGCCTGGTTCCTCAGATATAAGCTAGCAGGGGTCTCCAGACTGTTTGTTGACCTGCAGGTTTTGGGTTCATCAGCCCCTACAACCATGTGACCCAACAAAGTCATCGGTTTGTGATCTGACCCATGGATTTGGGACTCACCAGCCCCCACAACTGTGTACCATTTACTTGAAGTAAATCTCTCTATATATACCTGTGGTGTTTATGCTTGTGTGTCAACTTGGCTGGGCCTGGTTGAGTGGCTGGGCAGGTGGTGGTAGTATTCCCCATGATGAGACTGGCAATCAACTCTGAGTAGCTGCCTTTGGGATGTGGTCTGCTTCCTGTGTTTAAGGAGAAGCCTTGGGAATGGTCTCTAGCCTATGGCATGCTTGGACCCTGCATGTAGCTGTGTCATTGCTCAGCAGCTTGCTTTCCTCTGCTGACTTTGGGACTTACAATGGACTTAAATTAATGGCTTGCCGTGTGGTTTGGTAATATTGGGACTGTGCCATTTTACTTGCCAACCTTGGGTTTGTCAGCCTCAGCAGCCAGCAGCTGTCTGAGTGAAGAAACATCTCTAGCTCCCATGGGCTGGAAGCAGGAGGCAGAGCTGGACCCCAAGGTTGAGGGGCTTTCACCCAGGCCCTAGAGCCTGGCACTTTGAACTTGACTTAAAGCCTCCAAATTGTAAGAATAAACTCCTGTTTGTTAAGGCCATTTATGGTATTTATCCCATTGATGGTATATTTCTTGTCAGAGCAGCACCAGGTAACCAGAACAATACCTATATATGTTTCACTGGTTTTGCTCCTCTAGAGAACCCAGATTAAGACACCCATATGTGTATCCAGGTTATGCATGATTCTTACAAGCTCCATATTTGGTTCTTTACTCATTCCAGAGATTTCTCCCTCAGGAAGACCCCATCACAGGCCTAGGTAGGGAAAATGTATATGGAGATTGTGACTTTATCCCTTTCTTGCTACCAACAAAGTGGTCCCCACAACCCAAACATGACCAGCCTCCAACTTCCTCATCCTCAGAATTTCTCGCTCATAACAACAAGGCACAAACATCTAACTGTCATTTCCTTTCCTGGTTTGAAAAGCTGACAAGAAGAAAAGGCAAAAGCATGGTACCCAGCAATGAAGAAAAATGCAACCATTGGCACCTTAATGCTCATATCTCTTGGATTAGTTTTTCGTAAGTAAATGGCACAAATAATCAACAAACTATCACTGAGCATACTTCTCTGAGCTCCCAAGTCATGGACTGGCAATCCTGACACAGTATGACAATTTAGTGAAGTCCAATTCATATTAATAAAATAAAAAGAAAAAACTATACAGATCCCCACGTGAACAAAGCATTCATTAAGAGCTCACCAATGAAACCAGTTTTTCATTTTTAAGAAGTGACTTATTTCTCTTTATTGAAACAATGGCACAGAGATTATTCATTCATCCTCTACATAACAAAACCTATGCAGTTTGGAAGTTCTTAGGCGAATGCCCCACAATTCAGAGCATAGCCCCAAAGAGGAGTTTAAGAACACAGCCTCTAGGAAGCATCAGGAACTAAGTTTAGATGAAGCCCTGCAACATGCACGTTTCCAATGAAGAGATAGGCCTGGTAGTCCCAAAACTTTAAATCAAATGACTTGGTGACCACAAAGCATTCAAGTTTCACCACCAACTATGAAATACTGAACTTATACTTGTGTTTCTCCCATCTACACCACCTCCCATAATTGATTTTTTTTTAAAATATGAAAGGGCGTCTGGAAGGATAACTTCATCAGGGTATAATAAAGAAACACATGCTTACAACCACAGAATTTGAGTATGTATTCTCATTTTCTCTCTCTCTTGCTCTCAGTGTAAAGCTAGTTTTGCCAATCTACCTAATCAAATCTGAGTGGTATTCAAAAGTATGTGTAACTAATATAGAAGACCAATTTTAAATCCTTTTATTATCTTACATATTGATTATGAGAAACTATGAGTCAAGACCACATTCGTGTAAGATAAAGGCCAGGTTTGTCTCATAATATTCTCTCCAATAAACCTGGTAACATTAAGTGACATGAGTCAGTAATTTCACAGACTGTTCCAATGGAAGAGAACAATGTGAAAAATTGAAGCTCATGCATATTTGGTCAGAGAAGGATCTAAGTGATTCCATACTCAATCAAACCAGGGACAGAGGATTCCTGCTCTGGATTCTGGTCTCATGGTGAAGCCAAGAGCATTTCCTTGGTGATTACCGTGAAGATCAAAACCAAACCAAACTTACTGCGGTCTAGTCAGTTTCAACTCATAACGGCCCCACTTTGGGTTTCCAAGGCGGTATATCTACGAAAGTAGATTGCCCAATCTTTCTTCCGAGGAGTGGCTGCTGGGTTTGAACCATGAGCCTTGTGGTTAGCAGTCAAATGCCTTAGGCACTATGCCACCAGAGCTCTAAAACCAAAAACACTACTATAATGTCCTCTGTACAAATGTCACGAGTCCTGAATGCAAACCATCCCTGCAACTGCTTGCATCTAAGGGTTTTACCTTCTGCATCACCTGGTCTCTATGGCTGCACTGGGAGATCATTTGGAAACCTTAAAAAATCCTGACCCCTCAACACCTCCTTGCATCCCAAGAAATTCTCATTGAATTGGTCTGGAGTATGCCTGGGTATGCAAAATGATAAAAGCTCCCAAGGATTTTCTAATGTGCAATCAAGTTTGAGAACCAAAGTCCTTATGATTATCTCTATGTTATTATTTATTTATTTTAGACTTTTTTTTTTTTTTTTTTTAAAAAGGCAAACTCTAGGTCTTATTCATCTTTTTGTCTCCAGTGTCTTTCCAGTGCTGTCTTCACAGTACGCCTCACAGTCACAGTCCATAATTAGAAAATTGGTGAGATATTTTTTTAATGCCTTTCTGGCCCACTACATTATCAGCTCCATGAAAGTAAGGATGTTCTTGGTTTTGTTCATCATATCTCTACTACATAGAGTGCAAAATGAATAACCAGCTTATTGAATAAAAGAAATGAACTAACAGAGTGAAAGAATAAAATAAATATCAATAATTGCAGCTAAGACTTATTCAGGCCCTGACTATGTGCCAGCAAGTGTTTTAAATAATAACGCATGGATTAATCACCACAAAGCTACAATGGGTACAATTATCACATTCATTTCACAGATAAGGATACTGAGGCACATAAAGCTGTCCAAGGTAGTTTGTGGTGGAGCCAGGATTGAAAGCCAGGAAGCCTGGCTCTAGAGAACCTATTGTTACCAACCAGGGTATACAGTGCATGGCTGATAGAAGAAGCTGCCTAACTGCCCCCTGTATATAAATAACAACAACCACCAACATCCTGAAGACAGCCATCACTTTCACAGCTTTTATGAAATGACTATTGTGATAGTTGAAGATGTGTCAAGTTGGCTGGACTCCAGTTGTGAGTGGTGGTTCCCATGATGGATCACATGACTGTGTTCTAAGCGGCCGGTTGGCCTAGGGGGAGTTTCCCCAGGGGTGTGGCCTACCTG
>NW_006921736.1:1036154-1057420 GCF_000298275.1 Orycteropus afer afer
TTGAACTTGTCAGCTTCTACACGCTTGTAAGCCATTTATCTAAGATAAATTTCTCTCTCTCTCTCTTTCTCTCTCTATAAATATATATATATATACTTTGCTGGTTTTTGTGTTTCTCTAGAGAACCCAATCCAACACAGCTATCAACCAAAAAGGTCGGTGGTTCTTGCCCACCAGATGCCTCGTGGAAGAAAGACGTGGCAGTGTGCTTCCATAAAGATTGACAGCCTTGGAAAATCAGTGTGTGTCACTAAGAGTCAAAACTGACTCAATGACAGTGAGTTTGATTTGGTACCAAGTGATGGAGGTGCTCTGGTGGATAGTAGTTAAACATTGGGCTGCTAACCAAAAAACATCAGTGGTTCAAACTCACCAGCTGCTCCATGGGAGAAAGATGAGACAGTCTGCTTCTATAAAGATTCACAGCCTTAGAAACCCAAAGAGGCAGTTCAACTCTATTCTAAAGGGTCCCTATGAGTCAGAATCAACTTGATGGCAGAGGGTTTAGTTTGATTTATTAAGTACTGGACACCATGGTAAGCAATTCATATGTTACTTCATTTAATACCATTCGTTATTAATGCCATTTTACTTATCAAGTAAGTGAGCCTCAGAGAGGTTAATTAACCTGCCCCAAATAATACAACTAAGAATTAGCAAAGGAGTAACTCAAATGAGCTCTGTCTGCTACTGAAGTGCAAGCTCTTACCTACCATATGATGAATCTTCTCACTGGCTTGCTGTGTGTTTCCTAAATATGTTATGTGTATGACAAGAACATACTGCAGCAATTTCTTGGCCCCTGGTTTTCACCACTTTCTCCATACTTTCACTAATAAGTTATTTGGTCTCATCTCATATATCAAAGTTACATTGTACACACATTTAATTCATAAATCCAACTACACAGGCATAGGGACAGAATAAGCAAGTGATTGAGAAAGGGCCCAAATCAGTAAAATCGAGTGGGTGACCTCACTGCCATTCCACTCATGGCAAGTCTCTCAGCTCCCCAGGGCTCCTCACTGCATTGCATTTCACCCCATAAATGGTACGCCAGTGCTTAAAAAATGAACCAACAACAACAACCAAAAAACAGAAAAGATGATTTTCATCCAGTTAATGCCAACTCATAGTGACTCCTTACGTGTCAGAGTAGAAGTGTGTTCCATACGGTTGTTTTTTTAAAAAATTTATTTTTATTGTCGTAAATGTAACAACACATTTGCCATGTCAACAATCACATAGGGTTTTCAATGGCTGATTTTTTGTAAGTAGATCACCAAAGCTTTCTTTTGAGGCACATCTCGGTGGACTCAAACCTCCAGTCTTCCGGTAAGCCATTTATAACACCACTCAGCAACTCCAACTCTAGGGCTTAAAGTTACTAAAATGCTCAGCGATTTAGGGCATTTTCAAAGCTTATTTTATTTATAAACATTTTTGTCTCACAAACTGTCTTTAGAACCTCACTCTCATATAGGAACCAAGCCAACTGTACAGTGGCTATAATGTAGTGTATGGGAACCAAACTTAGGGATGAAATCGCACTCAATCCTGCTTCTTATCTGGCCTACCTTCTAAGGGAGACATAAACATCAACCTCAGAGGTTGAAGAAACCAGGTATGAGGTCTGTTTCATATGAAAAACATGAATTTTAAGGAAAAAAAAGCAAATCTCCTTTTGGAAATGGTGGTTAATATAAAGATGGTTTGTCTAGTATGTAAAGTCACAAACTGGTTCTCTGACCACAGAATAATCTGTAAAAGGAACTTTTAGAAAGAACTATCATAGTAAAGAAATATTAAACTGCATTTTTATAATACAATGATTTTTTTCATTTCTTTATATTTACTGAAGAAAATACCAACAAAGATCTTATGCCCTATACTATCATGAATCAATTTTCTTGGCCAAATATAAAAGGTGATTCAACATCTCCATGTTGAAACATGTTATTATCATGACATTTGTCAAATACGGAAAGATCTCACCACTTCCCTTTTCTCCAAATAGCACAAGTATCCCAGATAACAAATGAAGGTTGTACCTTGTAACAAGAATAGACAGGAGTCTGAATCACAGCAAAACACTTACAAATCAAGAGGGAGGAAGAGAAGCACCTAGAGAGATTAAATGCCTGGATAACAATAATAGGAAAGAAAGCTCTTGAGAAAAGAAGAAGCTGATGGTAACTTAATAGGGACAAAAATGAATTCGATTTACTTCAATGACTGAGCTCAAGATGAGGTAATTTCATAAAGTGTATAGAAAGTCACTTGAAAATTACACAACTTACTGTACTCACTTTAGAGAGAAGGGAAGTAAGTTCCCAGTACAGGAGTTTATCTTCAGAAAAATGCAATTTACAAACTCAGCCCATGAATGTTATTAACTAGAACATTATCCTTAATTCTCATTTCGGCACAAGAGTCAATTTACCTTTAAGTTTCAGGAACAGACTTTCACATTGAGAAAGAATAAAAATCTTAAAACACAGGGAATATAAATTGTATGGGTAAAGAAATAAAAATAAGTATTAACAGTTGAGTCAAGGTCACTATATGAGAAAATGAATGACAAGAATGTGTTGGGGTCAAACTCTCAGTTTGGTAAATACAGTACACATATGGTATATTAAACAGGACATGCTGGGTAATTAATAACAGAAAAGAAACTCAAACTTCAGGGAGGGATAAAAAGGAACAAGTTGGCTCCCAGTTGGGAAGAATACTGAAATAGCTCACAGAATAAAAAGCTACAGAGATAACAGCAGTGATTCTCAAATTTAGGGAACATCAGACTCTCATAAACCAAAAACCAAACCCACTGCCATCGAGTCGATTCAGACTCATTGTGACCCCCAGAGGATTTCCAATGCTGAAGGAAGTTTGGGCAATCCTACTTCCATAGTGATACTGCCTCGGAAACCCAAGGAGGGGTCGCTATGAGTCGGGGCCGACTCGACGGCAAATAACAACAACAACAACAACATATCTTTATCAAAGAAGATTGCATCATTTCTTCCACAGAGCAGCTGTTGCGTTCGAACACTGACCTTTGGTTAGCAGCCCAATCCCTTAACTACAGTGCCACTAGAGCTCCTAGACTCCCATAAAGGAATTGATGAAACCCAGATTGCTGGTCCCGCTCTTAGAGCCCTCGTTCAGTAGGTTTGGGTGGGGGCCAGAGAATTTACACTTTAACAAGTTTCCAGGTGATGCTGCTGCTGCTGCTCCAGGGACCACACCAGACACTCTGGGCTTCAGGAACTAAGCCCTATGACGAAGGGAGTCTCTACCACACATCTTTATTGCTAGATACTGGCTTTCAGCAGGTGATAGGGGACATAGCCTTTTGGGTCACATCATTTTTTCTCATGTTCACTAAAGCATGCAGTTTTTTCATGAGCTGCAGGAGGAAGCCCCTGGAGGTCAGTCACTGGCCTCAAAGACTTGTGATCACCCCTGAAAGCAACTCCTATGTATGGGGTACAGTAATACATTTGGGTAGCCTGAGCATGACCGAGAACAGCACAGGAGAAGGAATCCAAGAGAAGAGATGGAGAGAGAATTAAAGCATGAAATTTGATGGCATTATCCAAATCACAAGGAATGGCAGAAGTACCCCAAAGAAAGAAAAGAGGCATAGGAAAGCAACATATGCAAAGAACAATATGATTATTACACTCCATGGTAAATTTCATTTTTAGGTCAAGATGTACAATGTACAGTAAAATTCACTGAAACAAAAAAACAAAGCTGTTGCCATTGAATTGATTCTGACTCACAGAGACCCTATGGGACAGAGTAGAACTCCTAAGAGGGTATCCAAGACTGTAAATCTTTACAGATGCAACTGCCACATCTTTCTCTTGCAGAGAAGCTGGAGGGTTCAAACTATTGACCTTTTGGTCAGCTACCTAGTGCTTAACCACTGCACCATCAGGATTCACAAATATACCATCTATACTTTGCTAAAATAATATGATTCACTAAAAATTGATCTTAGATTCATGTGTCATGGCAATAGCAATTTATGATAATAGTTTCTAAATGTTTATTCTCAGTTTCTATACTTATCATGCACCTATAACAAACAGTTTATGGACAGGACAAGCACCAATCCAACAACAAACACTAAGCATTATTATTCTAGACCAGAGTGGGCCAGGGGGCTCTCTCAGTGCAGCTACTCGATTCATCAAGAGAATGAATGAGCCTGGAAGTGTTCCAATAAAATTTTATTTATAAAAGTAGGCAATAGGCAAGATTAAGCCCTATGTATAGTAGTCCTCTAAGGAGCTCCGGTAGTGTAGTGCCTAAGGCACCTGACTGCTAACCAGAAGGCTGGCGGTTCATACCCAGCAGCCACTCCTCAGAAGGAAGGTTGGGCAATCTACTTCCGTAGTGATACTGCCTCGGAAACCAAAGGAGGGGTCGCTATGAGTCAGGTTCGACTTGAAGGCACATAACAACAACAACATAGTAGTCCTCTGAGGATCCTATAAAAAACGGAGATTCTGACTCAGTAGGTGTGGGGTGGGGCTGTGATTCTGCATGTCAATATTGATGTCCAGAGCCCACATTTTGAGTAGTCAGTCTGCACAGATTATCATTATGAACTCACTCAGAGACTGTGAAGTGACCTTGAGTATAATAGGTGCTTCATATTGGGTCTTTACTGAGCTTTTAAAAAAGTACATAAAAGACTACATCAATCAGTCATGTACATGCCTTCCTTCAAAAGAGGTACTAAAAAGGATGATGATAGTCCAAAAAATTAATAAAGTCATAACAACTGGAACCAATAACATCAAATACTGGGTGGTTCCCATCTCTCAATTATCCCAGAACCTGACACAGGATAGGTGATAAGAAACATCTGCTGGCCACTGGCTAAATGCAGGAATACCAAGCCGTGCCCACTACAGTGCAGAAGCTAAGATGACAGTGGGGTTCTAAATTCTGTCCTGTAATCTTATGTAATTATAATATTTTGCATTGTTTGCTAAGATGGCACAACATTCAATAGGTCATGCTTTTAAGACTGTATCACAGAATTTATTCTTTCAGTAAAAATTGTCATTTCATCTTTCTTTACTTTTGCTTTTCTTCTTTAGCATTTGGTCACCACTGTCAGCATTTGGGAGAGCTATGGTGGCATAGTGCCTAAGGCATTTGACTGCTAACCAGCCACTCCCTGAAAGGAAGATTGGGCAATCTACTTCCATAGTGATACCGTCTCAGAAACCCAAGGAGGCGTTGCTATGAGTCGGATCCTACTCGACAACAGTGAGTTTGGTTTTGGTTTTGGTCAGCATTTGTATTAACTATTTGGTACTTTAGCTTAACGTAGAAGCTCCATTCATAAAATGCAAATATCAGTCACAGGTTTAGGGTCAGTGGTGGTTTAGTGGTAGAATCCTTGCTTTCCATGTGAGATCAGGGTTCAATTCCGAGGCAATGCATCTCATTGTAGCCACCACCCATGAGTGAGTGGAGACTTGCATGTTGCTCTGATGCTTAACAGGTTTCAGCAGAGCCTCCAGACTAAGATGGTCTAGGAACACAGGCCTGGTTCTCTACTTCTGAAAATTTGGCTGTGGAAACTCTATGGATCACAAGAGTCTGATCTGCAACCCATCATGAGAATGGCTCTGAATCAGGCAGCTTTTTATCACTGCACAATGGGGTCACTGTGAGTCATGGTGGAGTTATGGCAGCAGACAGCACATGGGACAGCACCCTCTGACCTCCTCCAACTTCACAAGTAGCATTCACGACATCAGCAGCCCAAGGCTGGTTCCTATGAGGTAGTGGTCAGATATGCTCTCACAGTTGTAAGTTCTGACCTCGGCACTCTCTGTTGGGTTAGATGATTCATTACAATGGCCACAAAGAACTCACACATAGTATTCATGATTATGGGGCTTATTAGGGAAATAACAAGTTACAATTCAGGATCAGGAATGT
The DNA here is from genome assembly GCF_000298275.1 of Orycteropus afer afer. NCBI lineage: Eukaryota > Metazoa > Chordata > Mammalia > Tubulidentata > Orycteropodidae > Orycteropus > Orycteropus afer. The sequence goes on from NW_006921736.1 coordinate 1,042,131, forward strand.
TCATGATGCAATTCTTCGATCAGGACAGCCTGCCCTCATCTGCTTCCAAAAGCAGGTCTCTTGTCCTCGGCCCCTCAGCCTGAACTCTGTCCTGCTCTGGCAAGTGTTACAAAGCTCTTTTAGCTGTATCTCTGCTGCCACTATCTCTCTGTCATCCCAGCACAGGGTTATCGAGCCCTCAGACACACTCCACTCCCGCTTTCTTATTCTTGATGGCAGTGAGATGCAACTTACCACCCCTGGGATGGCTCATTTCAAGCCTAGGGAATGGCAAAACTGACCAATCCCCATGTTAGGGTTCCATACCCCTCATTTCCAGCATCCCCCCCACAAGGTGCCACATACCTTATTTACATTACTAACAAACTATCCAGTCCCCTCGGTGGACCAGATAGTATCTCACATTTACATAGTTCCACCCAGTCATATCTGATGAGAGTCACAAAGACTATGGCTAGAAGAGCCATAGCAAGTAATTCCCTTTACTACACTAACAACACAATAAATCATAGGTTATAGAACACACACATAAAAACTTATCAGAAACCATCATCCTAATTACAGTATAAGTTGGGCATTTCTCCTCACACTTGCCACCCAAATGCCAACAATCTTGGATCACAATGACACAGTGAAGATTCTAAATCATTTATGTCTCCATCAGAGAGAAATGGACTGCTGGGGATTAACAAGCCAATAAAATCTAGAAGGTCAAGGGTTAAAGCTCCAAATGGATTTTCTGTTCATTGTTTAGAACCTTAAGACCTCTGTGTATTAGAGCAGACACCTAAACGTTTGCTCAAAAATATTCTACTGGATTTCTAATTGAGAAAAAGGGATATGTCCAAAATGCTTACAGATAACAATTAATGAAAAAACCTACAGGAAGAAAATAATTAACTCGGATTTGGGCCAGCTGGCCCTTGGGAATGCTAACTAATATGAGTGTTCGAAGTGCTCCATTTCAGAAGACCTCAAAGATGGTAAAGGCGCATTCTCAAGAGAGGGTCCTGGATATGTAGATAAAACATCCCTGGATATTCAGAAAGGACTTCTAATTGCAAGAAAGTTGCCGTGCAAATTTGGATAAAGTTGCAGTGTAAACTATTAAAGTGGATAAACCTTTTTATCTATCAGCAAACAATATAAATAAAGGAAGCAACATTGCTTAGAACACTCTGGTGAAGAAATGAAGTATAGAAAACTAAAAGGAGGGCAGCTCCAACTGGAAGTAATGTTGGATAGATTGCGTCACTGGTGGCATTCATGTCACTGCCCACAAACACAAACTCCAACTCATGTAACAGCTGTAACATTTCTTTCCCCAAGACAAACTTATCAGAGGTTCTTCTTGGCCAAACCCACGGAAATAACAAACTGTCTCACTTTCAGGCCCCTTTTCATTTTTATTTTTCAAGTTAGCAAGTCATCACCATTCAATATATTATGTATTTATTTACTCACTGGCTTTATTGTTTATTTTCCTCTTGTAGAATGACAGCCCCAGAAAGGCAAGACCATTTCACTCACTGTGTTACCCTCAGTGCCAAGGACAATGGCTGGTATATATATTAACCAGTTGCCAATAAGTCAATTCCAACTCATGGTGTTTCCACACATATCAGAGAAAAACTGTGCTCCACAGGGTTTTGTTTGTTTTGAGCTGACCTCCCCCTCACTGTGTACTGCCAATTCACCCAAGTTAGTATGTGTCTACTGGGTAGTTAGTGATTTAGTGATTTACCCTCCCTTCCCCTCCCATCTTTGGTAACCATCAAAGACTGTTTCTATGTATAAACAATTTCTTGACTTTTTTTTAATAATAGTGGTCTCATACAATATTTGTCCTTTTGTGATTGACTAATTTCACTCAGCATAATGTCTCCAGGTTTTTTCATGTTGTGAGATGTTCTGCAGATTGATCATTATTCTTTACCTTTGCATAGTATTCCATCGTGTGTAGGTACCACAGTTTGTTTATCCATTTATCTGTTGATGGGCATTTGTTTCCATCTTTTTGCTACTGTGAATAATGCTGGGATGAGTATGTCTATTCCTGCCACTGCTCTTATTTCTCTAAGATATATACCTAGTAGTGGGATTGCCAGATTATATGGTATTTCTAAGTTTTTAAGAAAGCATCACACTGTTTTAAACAGTGGTTGTACCATTTTACAACTCCACCAGCAGTGTATGAGAGTTCCAATCTCCCCACACCTGGGCCAGCATTTGTTGTTTTCTGTTTTGGTTTTTTTTTTTTGCTATTATTACTGAGTGAGATGATATCTTATTATCTTATTAATTTGAGCTCTGGTGGCACAGTGCTTAAGGTATCTGGCTGCTAATCAAAAGGTCTAACCACTCCAGAGAAGAAAGATGAGGCAATCTGCTTCTGTAACTATTTATAGCACTGGAAACCCTACTGGGCAGTTTTATTCTATCCTATAGGGTCATTATGAGTCAGAATCAACTTGATGGCAATGGGTTTTTGGTAATGGCTAATTATCATGAGCATTTCTTCATGTATTTGTTGGCCACCTAAATAAATGTCTTCTCTGGTGAAGTGTGCTCCATAGGGTTTTCAATGACTGGCTTTTTTGGAAGCAGATTGCCAGGTCTTTCATCCAAGGCACTTCTGGGTGAAGCCAAATGTCCAATCTTTTGGTTAGCAGTTGAGCATGTTAACCATTTGCACTATTAGATTCAAAATAATATCTTGCTTACCTGATATTGTTGAATGGCTTTCACTCCAACTTAGTCAATCTGTAGTCTGTAGAACCACTCCTGACCTCATTTATGGGTCTTTGAAAAGCTGTCCCTCAACATTCAGAGACCATAACTCCCATGGGATGGACTTCAATCTCATGCTTGATATTCTGACTTGTTCCTATGGCTGAGTTTCTGTCTTAGTTACCTGTCTGATACTCCAGTCTCAAAGACTGAATCAGGCTTCTGTTCGTAGGCTTTTGCCCATTAATGGAGTCAGGTGTCTTCATTATACCCTGGGGACTATGGTACTGGCTACTTATTAAAAGAACTCCTTAAGCGCAAACTGAAAGACTGATTTTTGGGGAACTGCCTCTTGATGCTTGTCTTCTACTAACATGTTGCTTCAGGTAAAATCCCTTCCATTTCCAAGGCCCTCCCCATATAACCGACTCCTGCCTGCATCTCCTGCTTCTGGCAGCTGGATGGGACCTTTTTCTCCATACCTTGCTTGACCCTGGGGGAAAAGTCCAGCTCTAGGCTATGGTCAGACTTCACCATTTTATTCCCCCTGGCTGAGAATATTCAGCTAAATACCTTAGGTGGAAATAAAGAAATGGATTCTCAATATAACTTTGTTCTGAAAAAACACATATGGAGCCATCTATCATATTTCACAGACCAATTCAGAGACTATAATTGTTTAACAAAAACAAAACTACGGTGGGGGGAAATGAAACAACTTAAAGAAGAACTGTCCTTTTAGCTATTTTTAAAGAATATGGAGCAAATGGAAAGTCTACTGAAAAAAAAGCAAGAGAGGAGAGAAAAAGTAAAAGAATAATATTTCTAGACAATTTACAGGAAGAGAGAATTGAGTGAATAAACGTGAGAAGATATTTGAGTAGTGAAGATTATGTTTTATAAATATAAAACGGGCAAAAAAAAAAAAGATGGGAATAAATGATCATCAAGGTGACATCTGAAGATTATAAAGATTATAAAAATCAAAAAGTATCTATTTTAGAAATTTCACCTGCAGTGTTTTGCTCCTTTACCAAGACTGATTTTTGTAGAAGGAAATATTGGTGAGAATGCATAGAAAAATCAATGGATTCTTAAAAGGTCCTTTAGTAAAATAACTCATTTGAGAATCCTGGAAAGAAAGAATGTGGAATAACAAAGGTGAGTTTATTTTTTACCAGCAACAAGTCTCAATCTTGGCTCCTTCTCACCTCAATTAACTGAAGCATCAGGGAGATACCAAGAAGATAAGGAGCTCTGCTGGCATAGTGAGTAAGGCATTATGACTGCTGACCAGAAGGTCAATGGTTCAAACCCACTGGTTACTCCATAGGAAGAAGATAAGGCAGTCCACTTCCATAAAGATTTACAGCCTTGGAAACCCAATGGGGTTGCTGTGAGTTGGAATCAATTCGATGGCAATAGGTTTTTTATATCCAGAAGACACTGAACTGAGTAATCATGAAGTCACCTCTGGAATTTTGGGTGATTCAGAATCCAGGCATTTTAGAGTGACTCCATCAAATACTAGTGAACAACAACTCACCATACCATTAATTGAGTTAAATTAGACAAACTCAAATCAGTAGTCCATTCAGGTAATAAACGTATAAAACACTCCAGAGGTATCTAGTTTTTTGTTCTGAATTAGGGTTTCTTTTTTATCGTTACAAAAAAAGTTCTTATGTACCATAAAGCTTCTCATGCTTGTTACACTACTGCATTTGATCATTTACTATACTGTTCTCTACTTTAAGCAAACCTGATTTGCATAGTTTCCAGTCTTTTAAAGAGCTTTTATATTTTGGGCTTTTTTGGTTTGGTTTGTTTTTAACACTCCTAACAGAAATGATGGTCAGGGAGAAAATTAAGAACATGGTAAGATGTTGATCATGGAATATTAAACCAAAAAAACAGAACTCACTGCCATGGAGTAAGATCTGACTCTTAGCAACTCCTCCTTGGGTTTCTAGGGTGGTATCACTACAGAAGTAGACTGCCCAATCTTCCTTCCAAGGAGTGGCTAGTCAGTTTGAACCCCTAGCCTTCTGGTTAGCTGTCAAATGCCTGAGTCACTATGCTTATATATTTAAAAAAAAAAAAAAAAAACAGGGACCATCAAAGGAAAGAATACTCTAATGTTGTTGTTGTTGTGTGCCGTTGAGTCAGCCCTGACTCACAGTGACTCCTTCTTGGGCTGCCGAGGCAGTATCACTATGGAAGTAGATTGCCCAACCTTCCTACTCTAATAGATATGTATAAAACACTGCTGGAAGGCAATGTAATAAAATCTAATAGTGGTTACGTTAGGGGAATGAAGTTAGAGACATTTTTCATCTCATATTTTCCATAAGAAATATAAATTCATTAAACCAAAAACATAATCCAAAATTTTCAATGTAAAAAAAAAAACACTTTCAGAATAAAGAGAATGGACCTAATTTGTAGTGAAATCATTTTCCTTAGCAGAAAATTATGAAACAAAATGAAAATTTCCTCAATATTCATTCACATAACCATAAATACAAAGGCATATGGGGAAGGGAGAGGGCTCAGGTCTCCCCCATCCTTTCACTCCACCAAGGCTCCTCCCACCACACAAGAACTCACCACCATAGAGGAACCAGAGACCTTCATAATCCACACTCACTTAACCTTACATTCTCCTAAATAATTTTTCTACATTCACTCCCATATCCAGTCATTCCTCCATCAGAACGTAGTCCAATCTTAAAATAATACTTCCAAAATCATAATGATCTTAAAGTAAAACTTTCAGATAACTTGATTGCCCCACTACCATAAGATGATCTTCAATATCAGAGATTCTCGGCATTCTTCCTGGATATTACATGATGGATATGTACTATTCTAACTGTTAAATTTAACTACTACTTTTCTCAACAAATAACATAAAAGGGGGGATACTGTGAACTTCAAATTATATATTATTCCCAAACTGTATGGCATTATAACTTGAATAATACTCCTTTCTCCATAACAATCTACAAAGACTTATCTATATAGAATCCATAATCAATTACTGAGTATGATAGAACTAATGGCAAAATTTACAAAGAAATCCTGATGTCTGTAAAATCCTTTAAGTCACTTTTCATGAAAGAAAATAAAGCATGTAAAAATCTGAATTTTGAGAAATAGAGCAGAGAGCAAAACATTATTTTTGCTTTATTTCTTAGACTATGTCAGCAAGGGGCATGAAAATAGATTTAGAGTGTTCCATTAGTGATGCTTTGAAAATGTGGTAGTTATCAGACACACCAATCATGGGTAAGATATGGAATCAAGTGCCGTTGCCAGCACCCAGCTACTATGGAGAGGTACTGGCAGATAAAATGGACTGAGTGTAAGTTGGGCATGAAGAGCCACACATTCTTGAAATTCTGATCAACTGGATATCAGGAAAGGAAATGCAAAATCAACATTGATGAATTTGTAACAGCAGGAAAACCATTGTGAGGCCAGGAAGTAAAATGAACTCAGGGTGAAAAATTTCACTTTCTCATGCAGGTTGGTTACACTAAACAAGGAGCTAGTCTAAGTGTAAGGGAAGCCAAATGACAGGCTGTAAACTCAAAAGAAGAAAATTATGATCATTTTTTTCAGACAAGACAATCAGGTAGAATATCATGATAAAGAATGCTTGCCTGGACTTTTAATCTTTTTAACTTTATATGAAAGTTAAATTTGTTTTCAAAGAGGCCAGTAAGAATAGGAATGCAGGGTAGTCATTTCACAAATAATGCTCACATTGTGCAAAGTTTTAGGCATTATGTCTGAAAATAAATCCATACATGAGTTCTATTACTCTAAAAAGTCAATATTCACTTGTGAATAAGGTGTTAGAGTAAATACGTGTGTTATGTAAAGAACTGGTTTTGCTCTATGCCTCTATAATTGTTGTTGTTGTTATGTGTCGTCGAGTCGGCCCCAACTCATAGCGACCCCTCCTTGGGTTTCCGAGGCAGTATCACTACGGAAGTAGGATTGCCCTAATATAAGTATGCATATAAGAGAAAAAGAATATATTGTTTTGAATTTAAACCTTCTCTAAATGGATGGTAACTATATGTGTGTGTACCAACATTTTATAGCATGTGTACACACACACACACACACATACATATATACATATGGCATTTTGTATATGCTAATGCCACCACTAAACCAAACTCACTGCCACTGAGTCTTTTTTGACTCATAGTGACCTGACAGGACAGAGTAGAATTGCCCCATAGGGTTAACATGGCTGTAAATCTTTACAGAAGCAGATTGCCACATCTTTCTCCCACAGAGAAGCTAGAAGCTAGGGCATTTGAACTACTGATCTTTGGTTAGCAGCAGAGCTTTTAACCACTGAATCACCAGGGCTCACTTACATCAATCCCAAAACATACGTACTAAAGTTTAAGACATTTACATAAATTAGCTACTGAAAATATGGCTTGTACTTCTCTAGCCTGAAATTCTAATAATTTTGAAGTACAAACCATGGAGCTACAAGAGCAGGCCTCTTCTCAAATTTATATGAGCTAAAATTTTCTGGTTCTTTCAAAACTGTATTAATCCTCTTTTTATTACAATGTGTTTTTTTTTTTTTTTTTTTTTTAGGGGGGAGGGCCTATCTGAACAGCTTGGAGGCTGTTTTTCACTTGGGAGCAGTTATATTTTAAGGCTGGGGCCCGAGGTAGGTGGGCTGGGACTCAGGGCTGTTTTTCGCTTGAGGCCAGCTCTTCATTAAGATTGAGACCCGAGGTAGGCAGGCTCAGGGGTTGGGGCTGCTTTTCACTTGTAGATGGCTGTACTTTAAGATGGAGGCCTGAGGTAGGTGGGCCTGGGCTTTGGAGGATGCTTTTCACTTGGGGGTGGCTCTATAATGCCACAGCCCAAGGTAGGCAGCCGCAGAGATGGGGGCTGCTTTTCACTTAGGGGTGGCTCTTTAATAAGGCAAGCACCTGAGCTTGCGCCAGGGGCTTGGAGGCTGCTTTTTGCTTAGGTGTGGCTTTATATTAAGGCCAGGGCCTGAGGTAGGCGGGACCAGTGCTTGGAGGCTACTTTTCGCTTGGGAGTGGCTCTATTTTAAGGCCGACGCACATGGTAGGTGGCTGGGGCTCAGGTACTGCTTTTTGCTTGTGGGCAGCTCTATTATAAGGCCATTGCCCAAGGTAGGCAGGTACAGAGGGGTTAGGAACAACTAAGGGAGATGGACTTCTCTGTCAATTTGTTGTCCTACAGTGGCTTACGTGTTGCTGTGAGGCTGGAGGCTATGCCATTAGTGTTGCAAAATGCCAGCAGGGATACCCATGGTAAACAGGTTTCAGTGGAGCTTCCAGGCTAAGACAGACACAGAAGAAGGAAGAAGCCATCCACTTTTCAAAGAAATGGACAGTGAAAACCTTATGAATAGCAGTGAAACACTGTCTGATATATTACTAGAAAATTTTATGAATAGCCTTAAAACATTGTCCAATACAGGGCTGGAAGATGAACCCATCAGGTTGGAGGGTGCTCAAAATTTGACTGGGGAAGAGATGACTCCTCAGAGGAGAGACGACCTTAACAACATGAATAGAGTAAAGCTTTCAGGACCTCCATTGGCTGATGTGGCACGATTAAAAATGAATAGAAACATATGCAAAAACCAAACCAAACTCACTGCAATGGAGTTGAATCCAACTCATAGTGACTCCTCCTTGGGTTTCTGAGGCAGTATCACCACGGAAGCAGACTGCCCAATCTTCCTTCTGAGGAGTGGCTGGTGGGTTTGAACCGTGAGCCTTCTGGTTAGCAGTCAAATGCCTTAGGCACTATGCCACCAAAGCTCCCAGAAACAGATACAAATATCCATTAATAATTGGAACATGGAAGGTACGAAGTATGAATCTACAAAAATTTAGAAAAATTAGAAGTTGTTAAAAATGAAATGGAAAGCATAAAGATCATTATCCTAGGCATTAGTGAGCTGAAATGGACTGGTTTTGCATTTTGAATCAGACAACCATATTATCTACTATGCTAGAATGATATATTGAAGAGGAATGGAGTGGCATTCATCATCACAAAGAGTGTTTCAAGAGCTGTCCTGAAGTACAACGCTGTCAATGATAGGAAAATATCCATATGCCTACAAGGAAGACCAGTTAATACTATTATTCAATTTTATGCACCAAACACCAAAGCCAAAAATAAGGAAATTGAAGATTTCTATCAACTTCTGCAGTCTGAATTGACCAAACACACATTCAAGATGTGTTAATTCTCACTGGTGACTGGACTGCAAAAGTTGGAAACAAAGAAGAGTTACCAGTAGTTGGAAAATACAGCCTTGGTAATAGAAATAATGCTGGAGATCACATGATAGAATTTTACAAGACCAATGACTTATTCATTGCAAATACCTTTTTTCAACAACATAAGCAACAACTATACATGTGGACTTCACCTGATGAATACACAGGAATCAGATTGACAACATTTGTGGCATGAGGCAATGGAGAAGTTCAATATCTTCAGCCAGCACTAGGCCAGGACCTGACTGTGAAACAGACCATCAACTGCTCATATGGATGTTCAAGCTGAAGTTGAAGACAATTAAAACAATTCCACAAGAGCCAAAATATGAACTTGATTATATCCATCCTGAATTTAGAGACCATCTGAAGAATAGATTTGATGCATTGAATACCAATGACCAAAAACCAGAGGAATCGTGGGATGACATTAAGAATATCATCCATGAAGAAAGCAAGAGGTCAATAAAAAATAGAAAAGGATGAAAAGACCAAAGTGGATGTCAGAAGAGATTCTGAAACTTGCCCTTGAGCAGAGAGTTGCTAAAGTAAATGGAAGAAATTATAAGATAAAAGAGCTAAACAGTAGATTTCAAAGAGCAGGTCGAGCAGACAAAGCCAATTACTATAATGAAATGTGCAAAGATCTGGAGTTAGAAAACCAAAATGGAAGAACACACTCAGCATTTTTCAAGCTGAAAGACCTGAGGAAAAAAATTAAGCCTCGAGTTCCAGTACTAAAATATTCTATTGGCAAAATATTGAATGATGCAGGAAGCATCAAAAGAAGATGGAAGGAATACACAGAGTCACTGTACCAAAAAGACCTGGTTGGTCTTCACCCATTTCAGGAGGTGGCATATGATCAAGAGCCAATGCTACTTAAGGAAGAAGTTGAAGCAGCACTAAAGGAATTAGAGAAGAACAAGGCTCTAGGAATTGATGGAATACCCAGAGAGATGTTTCAGCAAACGGATGCCATGCGGGAGGCACTAACTCAGTTATGCCAAGAGATTTGGAAGACAGCTACCTGGCCAACTGAGTGGAAGAGATCCATATTCCAAAGAAGGTGATCCCACAGAATGTGGGAATTATTGAACAATATCATTAATATCACATGCAAGTAAAATCTTACTGAAGATAATGCAAAAATGGTTGCAGAAGTATATTGACAGAGAGCTTCCAGAACTGAAAGCTGGATTCAGAAGAGGACATGAAATGAGGGATATCATTGCTGATATCAGATGGATCTTGGCTGAAAGCAAAGAATACCAGAAAGATGTTTACTTATGTTTGATCAACTACACAAAAGCATTCGATCGTGTGGATCATAACAAATTATAGATAACATTGAGAAGAACAGGCATTCCAGAATACTTGATTGTACTCATGAGGAACCTGTACATAGATCAGGAGGCTGTTGTTTGAACAGAGCAAGGGGATACTGCATGGTTCAAAATCAAGAAGGGAGTCCAGTGAGGTTGTATCCTTTCACCATACTTATTTAACTTGCAAGCTGAGCAAATAATCCAAGAGCTGGATTATAATAAGAAGAGCATGGCATCAGGAGTGGAGGAAGACTCATTAACAACCCATGATACACAGATGACACAACTTACTTGCCAAAGGTGAGGATGACTTGAAACACTTACTGATGAAGATTAAAGACTAGAGTCTGCAGTATGGATTACATCTCAATATAAAGAAAACAAAAATTGTCCCAACTGGTCCAGTAAACAGGTTCACAGTGGATGAATAAAAGACTGAAGTTGTCAAGGATTTCATTTTTCTTGGTTTACAATCAACACCAATGGTAGCAGCAGTCAATACAACAAAAAACGTATTGCATTGGACAAATCTGCTGCAAAAGACCTCTCTCAAGTGATGAAGAGCAAAGATGTCTCCTTGAAGACTAAGGTGTGCATAACCCAAACCGTGGTATTTTCAATCACCTCTTATGCATGTGAGAGCTGGACAATCAATAAGGAAGACCCAAGAAGAGTTGATGCTTTTGAGTTATGGTGCTGGGGAAGATTGTTAAGAGTACCATGGACTGCTAAAAGGACTACCGAATCAGTCCTGGAAGAAGTGCAGCTAGAATGCTCCTTGGAAGCGAGAATGGCCACTTTGTTTCACCTACTTTGGTCATGTTGTCAGAAGCAACCATTTCCTGGAGAAAGATATCATGCTTGGTAAAGTAGAGGGTCAACGAAGAAGGGGAAGGCCCTCAACAAGATGGATTGACACAGTGGCTACAATGATGAGCTCAGTTGTAGAAGCTGGTACAAGACTGAGCAGTGTTCCATGCTACTGTGCAAAGAGTCGCTATGAGTCGGAGATGATTCAACAGCACCTAACAACTATCTGAACAAAGAATCACTACAAGCTACTGAGTTATGTACATGTTTTACCAATTTCAAAATAAACATGCAGTTAACACTGATTCAGACACCTATATCTGTAGATGCCACTTAATTCTTAATTCAGTAATTCTAAATCTAAGCTTTGGAAACACTCTTGAAAACAACACAAAATGAAGTTTTCATTTTGCTCTAAAAACTTTTTACCAATACCTCAACATATATAATCTCACCTGATACTGAAAACAATGCTTCAGGGTATTAATTTCATATATACTTTACAGAAGAGGTGACAGAAGTTTAAAATATTTAAATGGCTAATAAACATTTGAAAAGATGCTGAGACTCATCAGTCATAAAGGAAAGGATCAATAAAATCACAATGAAAAAACATGTCCCAGAATGGCTGAAAACAAAAAAACTGACAGTACCTAATGTCGGTGAGATTGTGTAGAAATTAGAACTTTTATACTACTGTTGGAGAGAATGTAATATTTGAAGAAATGTTTCAGCATATCAATTCATGTTGAATATATGCATGCCTGACAACCCAAAAATTCCACTCCTAATTATATATTCCACCAAAATGTGCTCCAAAATACATGTATGAGAATGTTCATAAGAGCATTATTCACAATAGTAAAAACTGGGTATATACCCTATTCCTCACCCTTTGACTATCTCGTTATCTGACATTTCATATTTACAACAATAGTAAAAAATCTATTATCTGACTATTACTCACATTAATGATGCATATCTGACAATAATGAACATCCAGGCCCCTGATAGGTCCTTGGCTGGAAGAACCTTACATATGTAGAAAAGAAGCTTGAATCTTATGGTATTTCACTGCTCAGGAGAAGAGAGGGAGTAGTCTCCCTAAGCTGCTGGCATGCTGGGTGGAAGGGGGTGGCTACAGTGGGGCCAGTGGAGATGAAATGTTTCCCAGCAGGTCCTGGGTGCCCACAGGGGGCTTTGCCAGGGCAGCTGCAGCTGATATCCTGAAGGTGGGCCACCCTGGGGACTGAGGAAGAAGGTGGACCCCAGAGTATGGCCCCAGCTCTCAGCCTGGGAGGGTGGCAAGGACAGGCAGGGTTGTGGTCAGAAGTAGCCTTGAAACGGGGTTCACAGGTATAGGGCAGCCAAGTAAGAGCCAGAGGACACTTGGGTAAGTGGATGGCAGGGAGACTCAATGGGAAGCATGTGCACGTGCACACACACACACACATACACATACACACATGCAGCACCTAGGCTTTCCCACCCACGGACAGGGAGCCTTCTGCCCCCAACAAACCCACCAAGCGCAAGTTAAAATCATTGAGGGGATGAGCCAGGGAAACTCATCCTGAAAATATGGAGAGGGCAGGAGAGGAAGAGGATCCTGAGCATGTGAAGCAGGCAGCACTTGGGCTACCCTGGCTCTGGAAGACTGGGTGGCCCTCCCCTGGGGGTAGCAGTGGGGGTGGAGCCCTCCACACACAACATGGGGGAGAGGGAGGTGGCAGAGACAGCAGACCCTAGCACAGGCCCACTGGGACGTTCATATATGATGACATGGTCATACCACCAATTACCACATAACAACCTGATTTTTGGTAACTAACTATGTCAATAAGTGAGAAGTGGGTGAATGCAAATGTCTATCAAGAGAAGAGGAGCTCTGGTAGCATAGTGGCTGAGGCACTTGACTGCTAACCAGAAGGCTGGTGGTTCAAACCCACCAGCCACTCCTCAGAAGGAAGATTGGGCAATCTACTTCCGTAGTGATACCGCTTCAGAAACTCAAGGAGGGGTCACTGAGTCGGGGCCAACTCAATGGCACATAACAACAACAACAACATCAAGAAAAGAATGGACAAATAAATTACAGTAGAGTCAGCCATATGATAGAATACTATACAATGAGAATGAGTGAACCACTGCTACAAACAACATGGATGAATTTCACAAATAAAAGTGTTGAAAGAAAGATACCAAACACTTAAGAGGACACAATGACATCAAAAGAGCTAAGGAAAAGAACCACATGATCATCTCTATGGATGCAGAAAAAGCATCCAAGGAAATCCAACACCCTGTCCTAATAAAAAACCCTAAAGAAGACTGAAACTCCTCAGTAAGATTCAGGGCATAAATGACTCAAAATCATTCAAAACAAAACAAGCCAGGTTAGCTGGTCTGATAGAGCCTGGTGAGACATCTGAGATTACAGCCTCTAGTTACTCTTCAGGTCTGGAACTGAACTCACCCCTGTGGCTTCTACCCAAACAACAGACAGGTATATGGGGTGAACATCTACATCAGGTAGAGACACTCCTTGGAGAGATAAATCATGGGAGAACAGAATAGCAGTGTTTGCACAAGGACATAGCTTGGGGGGTGAGGGTGGAAGTGCATGGGAGAGAAGGACACAGGGAAGAGGTAACTACGGGAAGGAAGTGGGAAGAGACTGTAACATTGTGGGGAATGGCAGTCAATATCATGAAACAAAATGTGTATCAACTGCTGAATGAGAAATGAATTTGCTCTGTAAACTTTCACCCAAATCACAATAAAAATTAAAAAAAGATTCAGGGCAAAAAACTAACAACCAATATTATACTTAATGGAGAAAGATCAAGAGCTTTCCCTTGAAACTGGGAACAAAACAAGGGTGTTGCTCTCACCACTTTTACACAGTATTGTGTTGAAAGTCCTAGCCAAAGCAATAAGACAAGAAAAAGAAAGAAAAGCTACCTAGATTGGAAAAGAAGTAATATTATCTCTATTTGATGATATAATCCTATATATAAAAATTCTCCAAGAATCTACAAGAAAACTTCTAGAGTTAACAGAAGAATTTAGCAAAGGTTAAAAGTCAACAAACAAAAAATCAGCTGAGTTTCTATATACCAGCAATGAGAAATATGAAAGGGAAATTAGGGACAAAATTATTTTCACAAAAGCATCTAAGAGGATAAAATACCTAAGAAAAATCTAACCAGGTATGGTATGATGGTTAAGGTTGTGTCCCAAATTGACTAGTCCATGATTCTCAGTGGTTTGATAGTTATGATGTAGTCATCCTTCGTGATGAGATCTGATATAATACAATCACCTCCATGATGAGTTCTGCTATGAACAGCCAATCAGTTAAAAGGGATTTTCTTCATGACTGTGACCTGCCTCCAATATATATGGATGTTCTGGCAAAGCCCTTTGGCTTTTTGCTTAATCTGGATCCTGTATCTTGTCCATCATCATCTGACCTCTGGTTCTTTGGATTTGAACCAGCTACCTGGTACAATGGCTGCAAATTTGGGATTTTTGCATTCACAGTCTGTGAGCCAAGATCCTGACATCTTATCTGCAATCTTGAATTTGTCAGTCCCCAGAGCCAGGAGCCCACTGTATTGCATGCCAATCTTGGGTTCATGAGCCCCTACAGTTCCACAAGACAGGAGAAGCCTTCAGCCTGATGTCTGAACCGCGGACTTGGGAATTACCAGCCTCTACAATGGCATGAGCCATTTCCTTGAGATAGTGTCTCTCTCTGTCTCTGTTAATGTGTGTGTGTGTGTGTGTACATATTTATATATGTATATATACACACACACACACACACACATACATATTCTTAATCCAAAAACTCAATAATGACCAGAATTATTGGTCAGATGAAATCTGGTGAGACTCCCAATACTATGGCCCTGAAATACATTCAGCACCTGGAATAAAACTCACCCCAGGGGCAGGCTCTCAGCCCAATAGTTAACAAGATGTACACGCAGACCACTCAACCCAGGATGCCACACCAACACACTCAATGGTAATACATCCCTTAGAGCAATAGACCATGGGACACCAAAGGACCAACATTCAAACTGAGGAAATGCAGGACAAA
>NW_006921736.1:1066981-1069178 GCF_000298275.1 Orycteropus afer afer
TGGTATAACAACAGCCACACAGACCAAAAGAATAAAATTGAGAGCCCAGATATAAAGCCATATATTTATGGTCAACTGATTTTTGACAAGGGTGGTAAGTTTATTCCCTGGAGCAAGAAAAGTGTCTTCAATAAATTGTGTTGGGAAAACTGGTTTTCCACATACAGAAAATGCAACTGGATCCATGCCTCACATGATACACACACACACACAAAAAAAAATTCAAAATAGAGTTAGGAACTAAATGTGCAAACTAAAACCATAAAATTCTTAAAAAAAAAGAAAACCTCAGGAGCAATACTATCAGGCCTAACTTTCAACAATGGATTATCTAATAGAACAGCAAGATCACAAATAGCAAAGGACAAAACAAATAAATTAGGCTTTATAAAAATTAAGAACTTTTGTTCATCAAAATACTTTACAAACAAAAGTGAAAAGATAAGCTACTGACAAGGAGAGTAACTCAGAAACCATATATCCAAAAGGAGACTAACAACCAAAACATATATAAAACTTTGACATCTTAACAACAAAAAGACAACCCTATCATAAGATTGGCAAAGTACTTGAATAGACATTTCACCAAAGAACACATTCAAATAGCCACAATACACAAGTAAAGATGCTCAACATCATTAGCAATCAGAGAAATGCAAATCAAAACCATACTAAGATGCCACCATCTTCTCACAAGAATGGCTAAGATTAAAAAAACAGAAAATCAAAAATGTTGGCCAAGGTATAGGAAAATTGGAACCCTTAACCACTTCTTGTGGGAATGCAAAATGGTACAGCCATTGTGGCAAATATTGTAGTGGTTCTTCAAAAAACTAAAATTAGAACTAACATATGACACAGCAATTCCACTTCTAGGTATATACCCAAAAGACTTGAAAGCAGAGACTCACAGACGTGTATACCAATGTTCATTGTGGCACTATTTACTATTTACGATAGCTAGCCAAAACGTAGAAACAACCTAAATGTCCATCAGTAGATGGATGGATAAATAAAACATGGTACATACATACAATGGAATACTACTCATCAGGAAGAGAAATTAAGTTTTGATGTGTGCTACAGTATGAATGGAGCTGAAAGATATACTAAACAAAATAAGCCAAGCAGAAAAGGAAAAATACTGTATGATCTCACTTATATGAACAGACAAAAAAAGGTAATGCAGAGACCAGAGTTTATCAGTGGTTACTAGGGACAGGAGAGAGGTGGGAAAAGGAGGTTTAATGGTGATAGAAAATTAGAATCGGGATATAGTTCCTCAGTGTGGAAGTTTAGGGTCATGGTTTCATGGGACACTCTAGTTAATTAGCCTAATAACACATTTACTGCTAGTGTTCTACCTGGAATCTTAAAAGCTTGCAAGTAGCCATCCAAGACACAGGAACTATTCTCTATTTACCTGGAGCAAGAGACGAAGAAGGAAACTCAGGAATAGGAGGATGTGTGGAATGTGTGGCTAATTGCCTCTGTGAACAACTGCTTCCTTTGCCATGAGACCAGAAGAATTGGATGGTACCTGGCTATTACTGAACATTTTGATTAAAGATTCTGTAGAAGGTTGATGAAAAAGGAGAAAATGCAAGAGAGAATTTCAAATTCTAACAGGCTCTAGACTTTCTGGAGCCATGGAGGGTAGATGAACCTCTGGAACTATTGCCCCAAGAAAATCTTTAACCCTTAAACCAAAATTATCCCCTGAAGTCTTCTTAAAATATTTCACTTCTTTGTAAAAGAAAAAAAATTAAAAGTACAATTTAACTATTAAAAGCGGTCTGCCTTGAGCATTATACTTTTGTAAGAACTACTATCTATCTGGGATCAAACTGACAAAAGCAACTTGGAAGATTAGATAGGCCCCTTAGTGGGCAGTGAATTTATGTTAATGAGAGAGGAACAACTCAGAAAATAAGGGTAAGAATGTTTATACAACTCTCAGAATATAATACTGAATTGTCCATGTAGAAACTGTGGAATTGGTGTAGGTTCTGTTCTGTATATATATATATATATATATATATTTTTTTTTTAATTGTGATTTGGGTGAAAGTTTACAGAGCAAATTCATTTCCCATACAGCAGCTCATACACACTGTTTCATGATACTGACTGCAATTTCCTGTAATGCAATAGCTCCCCTCCCACTGCCTCCCCATAGCCACTTCTTCCCTGTTTC
>NW_006921736.1:1069278-1105699 GCF_000298275.1 Orycteropus afer afer
ATATATATATATATATATTTTTTTTTTTAATTGTGATTTGGGTGAAAGTTTACAGAGCAAATTCATTTCCCATACAGCAGCTCATACACACTGTTTCATGATATTGACTGCCATTCCCCACAATGTAACAGTTCTCTACCCACTTCCTCCCTGTAGTTACCCCTTCCCCGTGTCCTTCTTTTCTATGCATTTCCACTCCCCAATCTCCCTACGTGAACACTGCCCTTCTGTTCTCCCACGATTGATCACTCTATGGAGTATATCTACCTAAAGTAAATGTTCACCCCATATGCCTATCTCGTTTGGATGGAAACCACAGGAGTGAGTCCAATTCCAGACCCGAAGGGTAACTAGGGGCATAGTCTCAGGGGTCTTGCCAGGCTCTAGCAGACCAGTAAACCTGATCTTTTTTCTATGATTTTGAATTCTGTTCTACATTGTTCTCCCAATCTATCCAGAATCTCCTTTACTGATCCCTTTCCAAGTGGTTGACAGAGGTAACCAGGCACAATATAGTTCTTCTGGTCTCATGGTCACATAGGCTGAGGATGGTCTACCAGTCCACTGGACTAATTGTTTCCATGTGTCTTTGGTTTTCTTCATTCTTCTTTGCTCTCGATGAGGAGAGACCCATTGTTCCATCTAGACAGCCAGTTGTAAGCTTTGTACATATTCTCAACAACAACAAAATAAAGTTTAAAGAAAAAAAAATTGTATAATTCTATTTATGCTGAACCAGAAAAAAAAACAGCAAAACAAATATATGATATTAGAAATTATGATAGTGTTTATTTCTAGGGAGAAATCAGGAGAAGGGACAGACTGGAGAAACAAAAGGGGGCTCCTGTGATGCTGGTCATGTTCTACTTCTTGATTGTGCTGGAGGCTGCATGAGTATGCTCATTTTCTATTAATTCTTCAGGGTATGAATTATCACTTGTATACTTCTTGTATGTAACTTATACTTTTATTAATAAAAGCTGATCAAATTTTTAAGTGATATTTTTCATTGTTGCCTCTCTAAAGAGAACATAGTTGTGTGTGTATGTGTGTGTGTGTGTATATAAACTCATGTAATAAAACAAAGGGTTATATGCTCAACTACTAGCCAAAAGTTGGTGGTTCACACCCATCCAGAGGATGTCTCAAAAGAAAAGCCTGGCATTCTGCTTCCAAAAGGTCAGGGCCTTAAAAACCCTATGAAGCAGTTCTACTGTGCACAAATGGGTTCACCTTAAGTCAGGATCAGCTTGATGGCAACTACTAACAATAACAACAACAAAAGGAGGTAAGCACACACATACTGGATGGTGCAAATGGCTAACACACTCAGCTACTAACTGAAAGGCTGGAGGTTCAAGTCTACCCAGAGGTGCCTCAAAAGAAAGGACTCGCAATTGACTTCCAAACAATTAGCCACTGAACACGTTATGGCAAAGGAACAAAACATATCATCATTAAAAAGATAGTCTAGGAGCTCTGGTGACCTAGTGCCTAAGGCATTTGACTGCTAACCAGAAGGCTGCCAGTTCAAACCTACCAGCCACTCCTCGAAAGGAAAACTGGGCAATCTGCTTTCCTAGAGATACCTCCTCAGAAACCCAAGGAGGGGTTGCTACAAGTCAGAATCAACTCGACGGCAGCGAGTTTGGTTTTTTTATTGGTCTGATGAAGACTGGTAAAAGCCCTGAAACTATGGACCTTAGTTACCCTTTGGGCCTGGAACTGAAGTCATTCCTAAGGCTTAACTTCCAGACAAACAATGGACAGTCCTATGAGGTAAACAGTTATATATGTAGGTACTCTCCTTAAAACAATCAATGATGGGAAATCAGAAGGGCAGCATATGTACCTGGAGAAAGCTTAGAAGGCAGGAATGTACAGGGAAGGACATAGGGAAAAGGTAACCACAGGAAGAAGGGAAAAGAGACTGTTACATGGTGCGATAGCAATCAATGTCACTAAACAAAATGTGTATGAACTGTTGAATGAAACAAGAATTTGCTCTGTAAATTTTCACCCAAATCGCAATAAAAAACAAACAAACAAAATTTTAGACAAAAAGAAAAAAAATTCTATGGAACACAGTTCTACTCTGACCCACATGGTACGAGATAAGTACTATTATTACCTCCATTTTATAAATGAAAAAAATAAGGCCCATAGATGTTAAATAACATGCCCAAGGCTCCACAAGCAATAAGTGGTAAAGATGGAATTTGAACCCACATAGCCTGGCCACAGAGCCCCCTGAAGAACTTTCCATTCTTAAACTAGCATTTGGTGCTCATGTGGCACATTGCTTCCCAGACACTTTAAAGGGCTTTGGAAGCATGACTCTACGTTGGATTTAACCCACAAAGTACACTTAACTCAAATGAGGAGACTTCACCAATGCCAATTATATACTTTTCAAAATCAGAAAGCAACAGAAGGTAACAGATTTGCTTCACTTTGGCCCACTGAGTTGAGGTTACTGTTGTGATTCATGCCAACTGTCTTTTCCTGTTATTCATTTACACAAGATATTTTATATACTCCAGATGTTGTTGTACTCACTTTTCACACCTTTAGAATTCTAAGTTTATAATTCAGAATAAAAGCCAAAGTAAAATTCAGGAAAACAAAAACCTAAGGATAACATTCCATAAAATGTTTTCTCTTGAAATGTGTTCAAATTCTTAACAGATTACCACAAAGCCCTATAACTATTCCCTATTTTATTTGATTTTTCTTCCCTATAATTTCAGGAATACTAGTGTTTAGAATTCTTTTAGTCAAGATGATGAAAATAAGATCAGATCTACTCTACCACCAACAGGACAAATTCTATTACCTTTCTCTCATTTCAAGCCCAGCTGGAAAATAAGAGAATTGTAAAATATTTAATGAGACAGTTCATGTGAATCCAGTTTAGTTACTGAGCTATTCTGAAAAGACTCTTAGTTTGGCAGAGGAATTTTGTTTCTTATATATATAATAAGCAAATAAGGAACATATTAATTAAAACACATATATATTAGTGCAAATGAAATTCCATATTTGGGCTAAATAGTCAAGCAAAAGAAATATAAAAAAAAAAAAAACCAAAAAAAAAAAAAAACCTCGATATCTGGGATTGTGGGAATAACAAAACTGAGGTAGTAGGGAAAGAAATATAAAAAAAAAAAAAAACATCAGCACTATGGCTGACATTTTGGCAAATATATGCCAATCTGTTATATTTCCCTTGAATGATGCTGTGCCTCACTTGATCAATAGAATTATCTTGTACATATGACAAACAAGTAGTTGTTAGTATCATTTGATTTGATTTAAGTTTAACAACAACAGGTTCTTTGTAATTTTGACTTTCAGTGTATTCAACTGACTAATCCTTACATCTAACAGGAAAATCAATACCTTTGAAATAATTAGCTTTAGGCTCTTGGGAACCTCTATTTCTGGGCTAGCTGGATGGACTTCTATTTGAAATAATTACTGCCAGAACTACAGCTAGTTTCCTTGCAAAATCAAATCAACTTGTCTGTACTATTTCCTAGCCTGTGAAACAATGCCAGGATTCAAAATACATTTCTATGCTTTTTTAACCAGCCTTGGAATTTCAAGACTGGAAAAGTGTACTGTGAGATGAGCTATGCATTCATTTTCCTGATATAGCATGAGAAAAATAAAATAACTCCTACAAACCTTTCTCTACTCAAGCTGACAGCCAATCTCAAAAAAGCTTAAATACTCTAAGCATCTGAAAATATTCCATTGGGTCAAGTTAAAATTTTTTAAGAGAATGGTTTAAAAAAAAGGGCTCCGCAAGTGATTTTTCTTTCCTCTTCTATACTTTTACAAAATTAAAATTCTGGGTCAGGCACTAAGAAAAGATATTTCAAAGAAAACTCAATGATTGTTCTGGTAGATTCAATCCCTTGATGCCTCTCTATTATTCGTACCACTGAATTTCAGTAAATGCTAAAAGGTAAGTATTTTATTATTGTCATCTATCCTCTGGGCACTTTGTGGTTCAAGCAGCTGAAAGAGCTATGTGTTATGTCCATAGTATTTACTGATTTCAACTGGTTTGGGAATCTCAGGGAGGAAAATGTCTCTTCCCTTAGAAGACAGTAGGAAGAAGGGATAAGTAAAGTAATAAACAATTAGGGAACCACTGATAATACTTCAACCCAGCCAATGAGAACAGGTGCTTACACAAGAATAATAATCAAGTGCAACATTTTCTTCAAGGCTGTGTATTTTGGGGCTTCAATGACAGTGCTATTCCTGAATAGTCTTGGAAAATTGAGAACTAGCTGGTAATATTTTCCCATGTACTTTGTGAATCCAAAAAAAAGGAGTTAGAAAAAAACAAGAGGTTATCAACTAAGTCATAATGAAAAGAGACAAGCACTCTATTATATAGGCCAAAAGTTTATGCATGTGAACCTAAATTGGCTACAGCCTCAGTATACTTATTAATGCAAAGCTTTCAGATTAAGTTCAGATCATGTTATTTAAAAAAAAAAAGCACTGTTTTTATTCATGATTTTCTTAGTGATGGTTTGGATTTCCTGGGTGTGGTATAGTAAATGATATGATATGGGTTTTCTAGCCATAGTCTTTGTAACTCTCCCTTTGCCGTGAGTAGCTGATTGTTGAATTTATCCACCTGGTGTATTAGTTGATGTCAATAAAATAACTCCTACAAACATTTATCTACTTAAGCTGACAGGCAATCTCAAACAAGCTTAAATACTCTGTTGTTGTTATGTGCCGTCAAGTCGAACCCGACTCAGCGCGACTCCTCCTTGGGTTTCCGAGGCAGTATCACTACAGAAGTAGATTGTTCCATCTTCCTTCCTTAAACACTCCATGCATTTGAAAATATTCCATTGGGTCAAGTTAAAATTTTTTAAGAGTATGGTTTGAATAAAAAGACTCTGCATGTGATTCTTCACTTGGGAGGAACGACTGGTGACAAGGTTAGTAAGAGGGTTGGAAGGAGCCAGCATATCTGGCCCCACAGGCATAGGCCTTGGGCTGCTGCTAGTCATTCGGTCCTCTTGTGGGTTAGAGGAGGTCAGAAGATGCGGCCTTCCTGCTCCTTTTGCACTGGGTCTTCAGACATGCTACTAACCAGGAGACTATATTAGCTACACCAGCAATATCAAAATAATGATTCTCAAACAAAGCCTAATAGCAAACTGTTCTGGCACACACCTATCTCACAAGCCTGTTAAGAGAATTAAAATTAAATAAGAAGAATGCAAATAGACATTCAAAAACTCCTAGTTTTTCCACATAATAAACATCAACTAAACCTCTATCACAGATAGTTGTGTACCTCTGGTTGAAACAAAACACATTGGTACTTGCCTTGGGTACAAAACTCATTGGTTAAATGTTTATTTAATGCCTGCTATACATGAGTGCAATGGATGATAAATGTTCCACATGGAAAAAGCTATATTCTAGTTAAGAAGAAATGTTGTACATGAAAGAAGCAACAGTGGATACTATAAAACTGTGAACAGTTACACGTTACTTTGTACATCTACAAACTCTTAGGGTAGAAGATAAAAATTTAAAAGTATATAGAAAGAGGTCATTATTTTCCAGTGACATAAGATCCTACAATTCTAGGATTTTCCTCTCCAAATTTATGATAGTATCTTCAGAATCTTTGTTGAAGATCTCAAGGGAAGTCCTACTTAAGTCCAGGAGCCATAGAACTGAACATTTTAGTATAAGTTACCCACATGAAATATAATGTCAACCAACATTTCACTGTTTGGAGCACTGAACCTTTTTTATGGCTTCCTACCTGCTAGAGCACGTGGAAGGCATAGCCTGAGAAATCAGATCCTGCAGGCAGTCTATCCACCTCTCACCCACAAGGAATTAAATTATCTTGTATTCCACTGTATACAAAGGCAGTATTTACATCTGTGGCTGCAGAGTCCATGCTGGCTTATTAAACCTCAGCACCATGAATAATGCAGCTCTTGATGGTGACAAACCAGAACATACATTACCTTAGGATCAGCTGTGAGTAATTTAAATGCTTGATACACTTGGGCTTCCTTTACTCCACCACCAAGATCCAAGAAGTTGGCTGGCTTTCCACCATTAAGGAAGATGATGTCACAGGTAGCCATGGCCAGCCCAGCACCATTTACTGTGAAATACAAATGGTATACAAGATAGGGTACATTTTAATAACATGAAAGGGTATATAAACTTTTCCCTCTCCTTTATTGTCCAAATATAACCCTATCATTGCCACTTCACTTTCTGTCTGTTTGGAATTGTTTCAACTAAGTAAATTTGTAGACTTTTAGGATAAAGAACTAGGAAATGCACACACAAATAATAAACCAAAAACACTTGTGTCTGACAGGAAAGGTTTATTGAAAAGTTAAACCAATCTGGGGAACAGAAAGAAGGGAAAAGTTTTTAAAAACAAGCAATTCTGACTAGTATTAGAGGAGGGAGTTTTAGGTTCAGTCAAGTATAACACATAAGAAAGAGAATTGAAAAAGAAAGAAAAGTCTGTGAGGAGGTGCTAGCATCTATGAATTACATTCTTTTTAATATTCTTTAAGAGACCTGAGTAGAGAAAGGAATTCCTTTAATTTTTATTTGCTGAGAATATGCTCCTTTGAGTCTGGCACGCCTCTGGCATTGAACCTCAAGGGTCCCACCTTCAGTAAGCTGCCAAACTTTGCACTCTTACTGCAACCAGGCAAATTTATATAACATTAGCTGGCTAAATTGAGAAAGCAAATGAACAAATGACAGTACCAAAAACAGTATTCCTACTGCCAACCACTTGGAGAGGGGTCAAAATAGGAAATTCTGGATAGAGCAGGAGAGTGAGAAACAAAGTAAAAAATCATTTAAAAAAAAAAAAAGACCAGGCTCACTGGTCTTATAGAGACTATTGAAAATCCCTGAGACTATGGCCCCTAGTCACCTTTCACGCTGGAATTGAATTCACTCCAGTGGCTTCCAGCCAAACAATGGACAGGCCTACAAGGTGAACATTTACACCAGGTAGGTGGACTCCTTAAAACAATCAACCACGAGAGATCAGAAGGGCAGCATTCATGCAGGGAGATAGCCCAGAGGGCAAGAATGTATAGGAAAGAAGGCACAGAGAAAAGGTAACCAGAGCGAGGAAGTAGAAAGACAGCTATTACATTGTGCAGATTGCAATTAATGACATTAAACAAAATGTGTATGGAAAACTACAATAAAAAGAGGGAAAAAGCAGTATTTCTATCCTTTGTTCCTCGTTCATATTAATATAAAATATTTTCACTAGCGTCTTGATTATTAAAATTAGAAGCAATATATGCCAACCAAGCAAAGAGTTTCAACATCACAATTGTTGTTTTCAAGAGCCAAGTTTTATCGATCAATTGTACTTCTTTTGCTTTTTATGCTTAATTACATAAAATCCCTCAGGGTAGAAAGCAAAAATATCTCTTGACCATACTAAAAACTCTCATGGTAGAATATTCTTTACTTTTTCTGACCCTGAATTTGCCCAGTAAGCCTCTGAACTGTGACTAATTTAATTAAGTCCAAGCAACTAAAATAAAAACCATTTATGTAAGATCTTAAAACAATTTTAAAAGTGTTCATTGTAGCTTTTGATGCTTCTACTTGGTCAAATCATGCACATCCCTACAGAGACTATAAATAATCTGTATTTAATATGTTCTAAATATACCATTATATCTTTCTCATTTCCAAATGCTTACAAATACTGAGATTGCATGAGCTTATCAGGATCAGAATTATGTGAATGATTGGGTACATCACGGTTATTGCACCAATACAAAGCAAGGCCTTTTGGTATCACTTGTAATTGGATGTCATTTTCTATTGTATTGAACAGCAAACTACTGGATGAGGCCTGTTCAGTTCTACATATAATGATACTGTTGGTTTAATGAGCTACAAATCTTTTTTATTTTAATTCCATTAAGATTAAGACCTCAGTTTCCAGCACAATGAATTGGTTCTACAAGAAGCACAGTCTCTTGCAATTAAGTCAGAAGAGTATAAATCTCAGCCCTATACACTGTAGATAATAACAGAAATTGTACTGCCTCTATAGATCCATTCTTATCTCAGCTGAAAGGCCATTTGCACAAATTTAGATGAAAATGATGAAGTCAATTGTTTTATTAATAAACTAGAATAATAGATTAAATATTTTTTCATTTGGATATCATAGAATCTGAACCTTTGGCATAATGATTCAAGTATATGTCCTGTTCTACTTCCTCTGAGAAAGCAATTTTATTTTAAATCTAAGTTTCAGAAGAGTTCCTAGCATATTTACAGTGACTTAATAGTAAAGGTTTCTGATTTTTACCAGGCAAGGTTTAACTGAGATGATTTGGACCAGTGAGGCTCAACTAGGGCGATTTTACCTTTCCAAATATATTTGACAATGTTGGGTGACATTTTTGGCTGTTCACAACTGTGGGATGCTCATGTTATCTAGTGGGTAGAGGCAGGGACACTGCTGAGCATCTTACAATGCACAGGACAGTCCTCCACAAGAAAACTACCTAGCACAAAATGTCAATGGTGTCAAAGTTGAGAAAATCTGCTTTAATCCCAGGATCACTGACAAAAATGAATTTGGGGATGAAACTTCAGAATGCGTCCTAAAACGATGTGGCTAGGAAAAAAAATAAGAGTATGTTTTATTTGCTATTGGGAAATAACATCTCAGAAATGAGGGGTGCCTCCAATCTGTAAACATCCACAAAGCATTCTTTCGACATAACTGTCTTCTTACCAAAGCAAGCAATGTTTCCATCCAATCCTACATATTTCAGATCGTATCTGGCAGCTTCATTTTCAATGGGCTCATTCTCCGATTTGTCATCCATAGCAAATATGTCCTTTTGTCGGAATTCTGCATTGTCATCAAAGTTTATCTTGGCGTCAAAACACACAACTAAATAAAGAAAAAAGGAACACACCTGAATTATCTCCTGGATATCTATAAACTTAAATCCTCTAGCCTAGAAAGCACAGGAAGAAAAAAGGTAGATAGTGTCATTTTTGTTTACGATATCAACAGATGAAGTTATTCTGTCTTTCTTGACTAGTCTTTGGGACTATAGAGACAAAAATGGCATGGTCCCTGTTCTCAAGGGACTTACATTCTAGAGCAAGCATAGTAATTTGTATCTGTTGGTCTCTAGTCAATAAAGAAATAACAAAAGTCACTGTAATCCATTAAAAGCTCAGATAGGTACCTCTGCATATAGCTTCGATTCTTCATTCTTATATTTTTATTTATATTTTTATTTTCATTATTTAACTGATTATCACCTTTCTCTTTTAAGCACAGAAAGACTAGCCAATACTGCCTATTGCTGTTGACTTTCTTTGGCTGCATTCTTAGGCTGCAAAGAGAACTTTTATTTAATCAGTATCCTCACTAGTATTTCTGAAAGATTCAGTGGAAAGAATACTGGGCCAAAATCAATAGCATTTTTACTTGCTTCTTAACTAACTCAGTACCCATGATGAAATAACCTTTGTTCCTTGGGCCTTGATTTTATTTGGAAATGGGAACAAGAACTCCTTTTCTGCAGAGATACTTACTTCACCAAAACCAAACTCATTGCTATTGACTTGATTTTGACTCATGGTGACCCCATTTGTTACAGAGTAGAACTGCTCCATAGGATTCTTTTGGTTATAATGTTTATGGAAGCAGATCACCAGTCCCTTCTTATACTGGGTAGGTTCAAATCACCAACCTTTATGTTAGTAGACAACACATACCACATGGGCAATCCAAGGACCTGGGTGCTTTGGGGTCTGCTAAAACTAGGATCATCCTCTTGTTTTGTGTGGGATCACCTTATGATTCTTTTAATCCAAAGTATAAATTTCTAAGAGACCACAACTGGTCAGTTATAATGACAGGATGTCAGGTATTGTCAGCACAATTGTCTCCACCTTCTGCATACTGGTGGAAGTTCCCAACTTTCAGATGGTCAATAACACCAAAACCAGAGAAACTCACAACATGATAGGGCAGAACCAAGAGTATTCTCCTTGAGTTACATGATATCTTCTATAGGTGCTAGCAGGGAGACTTTGTGGAGGAAACAGGATAGACCTGGATGCCTGGGTTCTGGCTCTTTTTATTTTCTGCCTTAGAGTAGAAATTAGTTTTCTATGATGGCATTCAAACATAACATTCTTTTACTTTATTTGGAATACTGATAAGCAGGACTCTTTGACCAAGAATTTACAGATGGCTATCTACTTTCCTCCAGCATTGCTAATGTGCACCTAATTCTGAAAGCTGTTGAAAGGGAAACAACCCTTTCTACATCTTATTCAAAAGCAATGGTTGTTGTTATAAGATGCTGTTGAGATGTCCCCGACTCATGGTGACTCCATACACAACAGCATGAAACATTGCCTGGTTCTGTGCCATCCTCACTCTGGTGCATATCATAATGTTGTGATCCATAGGGATTACACTGTCTTATTCCTGAAAGTAGATCACCAGCCCTTTCTTCCTAGTCCATCTTAATCTGGAAGCTCCACTGAAATGTGTTCAGCATGACAGCAACACACAATCCTCCACTGACAAACAGATGGTGGCTGGGCATCAGGTGTTCTGGCTTGGTATCGAACCTGGGTCTTCTACATAAACCAAAACCAAACCCACTGCCATAGAGTCGTATCCAATTCATACCGACCCTTCCTTGGGTTTCCAAGGTGGTATCACTATGGAAGGAGCTCTGGTAGCATAGTGCCTAAGGCATCTGACTGCTAACCAGAAGGCTGGAGGTTCAAACCCACGAAGGAAGGTTGGGCAATCTACTTCTGTAGTGATACTGCCTTGGCAACCAAAGGAGGGGTCGCCATGAGTCGAGGCCAACTCAACAGCATGTGACAACAACAACAACATCACTATGGAAGTAGATTGCCTAACCTTCCTTCCAAGGAGTGGCTGGTGGGTTTGAACCTCCAGCCTTCTGGTTAGCAGTCAAATGGCTTAGGCACTATGCTACCAGAGCTCATAGAAGGTGCAAATTCTACTACTGAACCAACACTGCCTCCAAAAGCAATGGTCAGTTCATCTCATTTGCTCTATAGGGAAAGAAATATTGGTGCATTATAGCATCTGAGGCTACAGGCCTATGGAGAGGAATTTTCCAAAGGTCTCTCCAGCACAAACTCAAGTATCTTGACAAACCCATGCAGAACTGGCATATTAACATCTAAGAAAACCCAACATAAATAAATGTACAAACCACAAATTATTTAAAGTAACACTGACTCACAACAGAAGATATTGTCTGCCTATATACTTAAGCCTTGCCACAAAATGTCCAACTGCTTTGCCCACACAATGAAGACATGGAATGAATGAGTAGTTATTTTCTAGAATATTGAAATCTTAATGATGGAATCCTACAATTACCACAGGAATTGGCCAGCATTCTCTGCTTGCTACAGTGACATTTTCTCAGAGGTTAATGACCAGTGTAATAATCAATAGGAAAGCAACTTCATTCTTGGCTTTGACTAGGTTTATAAATACATTTAAATTAATTTATTAGTAATTTTAGCTCCTCCATTACTCACTGGCAAGACTATTTATAACTGACACCTTCGAAACAAATGGGAAAAGGCTATCAAATTGACTTCCTAAGTGAAAATTTTAAAATAAAAGAATTCTTGGTAGATATCAATAAACCAGTAAATCAAAATAGTTTCAAGCAGATCATTGCCCCTTACAAAGACTACAGGTATAAGTTCCTTCAGAGAGTGCATAATTAATGGATATATATATGTATGCAAGGTTCAGAAGGTAGTTTTAGCTAAATACCTGCAAAGCCAGATTTTTAAATGTCACTTTCCTGAGACTACGATATGTGTACCAAGTACAAAAATGAATTCGCTGTTTGGGGACCATCTTGAGACAACGTTTATACTTCACCCAGAGCTTGAAGATAATGACTGTGGAGTAAAAGGTTTATGTATCTACAAAGGTCCCTTGCCAATTTTCCCCTGCCTGTAGAGAAAACTTACTTACACTATGTCTAGGTAGGTCCCAAGTGCTTGGGAAGTTAAAAACATTACATAAGTGTCAGGTAAGTATGGGTGCAAACAGTTAAGCACTCAACTACTATGCAAAAGGTTGGCAGTTTGAACCCATCCAGGGCATCTCAGAAGATAGGTTAGGTGATCTGCGACTGAAAGATCACAGCTGTGAAAACCCTCTGACATCAAAACGTGAATATAAATTACAACTATGCCATTTATCAACCAAGTGATGCTGGACACACAAATTTAACTCCAGTGTCCTGGTCTATAAGGAGCTCTGGTGGTGCAATGCCTAAGGCATTTGACAGCTAACCAGAAGTTTGGCACATCAAACCCATCAGCCACTCCATGGAAGGAGGCAGTGAAGAGTTAGTGCCTCGAAAACCCAACTGGGATCATGTCAGGAGTTGGAATCAACTTCATGGCAGTAGGTTTGTTTTTTTTCTGGTTTTGGCCTGGTCTATAAAATGGGAATCAGAATTGTTTCTCATGCATAGTGTTGCTGGAAGGAGACGGTATGTAAGGTACATAGCTTTACCAACAGCCTGGTTGTTATTATTACCTCCCACATAAGCAGTTCTTTCTTACACTTGGAGCTTTCCACTACTGCTGCCCAAGCTACAGGACTGTCCTTTCTTTCTATCACAAAACATTATCAGTCCTTTGTTTCATTTCCTTGTAATTCCAGATCTCTGGTTACAGGAAATCAAACTAGCATCCACTTGAGTATACATATGAATAGGTACCGTTTCTGAATTTTCTGAATACATTATGATTTTTCCAGAGAAAGGATTTTAATGGCTGGCATTTCCAGCAGCATAGTTCACAGAAGCCATTTTTCCCTGAAAGATTAGGGTAAAAAAAAAAAAAAGAGGCTTTTGGTGACCCTCAAAACACATAACCTCCACATCTGTACCGGGCCAAAGTGGCTACAGATGAGTATAAAACAGAGAGCCCAACATAACAATCTATGTTAGAGAGCTGGCAAACCACTACTGCTGTCAGTTTTTATACATAAGTTGTTTCTGTTTCTTTAAATAAGAAGTTATTTTAAATAACTTTTTATTGTGATTTGGGTGAAAGTTGACAGAACACAGTGACTTTCCACTCAATAATTCACACACGTTTTGTTTTGTGATACTGATTGCAATCCCCACAATGTAACAGCACTCTTCTGACTTCTCTGTGTTTATTGTTTCTATTCGTCCTTCATTCCCATCGCTTTCTGCCTTCTGAGGTTCCATCCATTCATTTACCAATTATCTATGACTCTTTTCACAAGAAAACAGCAGAGTTGAGTAGCTGTAATAGAGATTGCACAAATTGCAAACTCAAAAATATTTACTAACTGGACCTCTGTCACAATCTTGTTCATTGCGTCAAACTGTTGAACCAAGGTCCAAGATCCTCAACAAAAACATGACTTACGCACAGGGACCGGATGGAGCAATGCTTTACTCACACAGAGATGATGTAGCTTAGTTCCCAGCTTCCTTTACAGGGAAGGTTCTTGGCCTAATGCAGTCAGGTAAGAGGCACAAGTCCTCACTAAACCACCCTTGCCTACAATACCCTTCACATATTAAAGTTGGACAATTTCTGATCTAAGTCACAGTTCTGATCTCATTCAAATCTTGTTTTAACCAGTTGATGAAACAACCACATGTATCATTTGTTAAATGAAGGAGAAAGACAGAAAAGTACATCCTAATAGTACGAAAACTAACAAAAAGCACAGCAAATAAAAAAAAAAAAAACATAATAGCTGCAGTTTATACACACACACACACAAAAGCAGACTAATCCTTCAGTAGTGACTAACTCCTTCTGTGTATGTGTATGTGTATCTCCTTCTGTAAGGCCTCAGGTTATACTCTTTTAAATAAACTTCTAGAACTGGTAGGTTAAAATGAGGGATTGTTGTCTTAGTCAACAGCAGGGCAATAAAATAAACTAGGTTGCCCAAGCCTTAGCTTTCTCATTTAATAAAACAACAAATAACTATGGCAAAACGCATTATTTTTGGAGGTGCTGAGCTTAGTTCAGATATTAAGATTTTCAATGTCACATTAATGAAACCTCAATTCTACAGAAAGTTCATTTTGAACAAAGGCCATTTTGTGTACACAGTTGGTGAAAAAACATACCTATTAATATTTATAAAACAATTTTTACTATCAAAAGCACATTGTTACATGCTTGATAGATTATACAAATGAATTTTCCTTCTGAACAAATATCAAAGAAAGCTGCCATACTTATATTCATAGAGTGTTTTTGCTGTTTTGTTTAGTGGTGTGAGTCTCTGAGAGCTGCTAATTCAACAACCTTGATGGAGAACATGACTGGCAGTTAGAAGCCTTTGACCCCAGCCTTTTAAAAGAAAAATGTGTCACAGAATTAAACAAAAGAAAAATATATTTCAGAGGGGAGACTTAACATAAAAGAAACATAAAAACAGCAGGAAATAAGACTAATAATTAGTTTGAAAAATAATCTGTCTTCAAGCAACGTACTATGTTTGATTTGCGATAAATAACTATAATGTGTTATTGAAAAAGGCTTGCCAAGATGGCCTTAAAATGCTGATACTTTCAAACTAATCCTGCTTTCCATTAAATATTGATGTTCTAAGAGTTGTATAGTTTTTAGAACTTTTCTTTAGTTGCGGTGGAAGCAGAAAATAGATATGGGGCAGGTGGGGGGCTGTGGAGAACTGAAAATATTCTTGAAAATAGAGTCTTGCATATGAAGAGAGAAACACCCACCAACAACATGGGCACTTGCAAACATGAAGCAACAGGGTGGCTATTTAGAGAAATCAATCTGAAGAAAGGAATTTGATGTGCCAGTTAACTTTGGATCACCCAGACCTAATTCTTAAATAATCTTGGACAGAGTGTCACTGTTTTAAATTGGGTCAGATTTTTTAGTCTAGTGAATGGAGTTGGGCTCCAACTGATACAGATGCCTTAGAGCAGGAATTCTTTATCTCAAGCCTACACGTTGGCTAGCATTCTTTGCTGTAAGGAGCTGTTTTGAGATTTATAGGATATTTAGCAGTATCCCTGGCCTCTATCCACTAGATAACAGTAGAACTTCCAGTTGTGACAACCAAAAATACCTACCCCTCCCACTGCCATCTAGTGGATTCCGACTCATAGCGACCCCCATAGGGTTTCCAAGACTAAATCCTTATGGAAGCAGACTGCCTCATCTTTTTCCTGTGGAACACCTGGTGCTTTGACCTTTTTGGTTAGCAGCCAAATGCATTAACCATAGCACCACCAGACCTCCTATTTTAATCTACAGTCATTGTTAAATGTCCCTGGGGGAAAAGAGGAGGGAGGTGGCAAAATGTGCCTCCCCCACCGAAAATCATAGCCTCAGAGACATTAAAGAAAGGCAGACCTGGCTCAAAGTGGGGAGAAATTAAATATGACTTAAAATCCTGTCACAGGCTGAGAAACAAATAATGATAATTAAAGAATATACTGTTTCTTACTTGGCCACTGGTTTAATGGACATAATTGAAATTAGACAAGAAATGAAAATGAGCCAAGTTCTCTTTTGTTGTTGTTGTTGTTTGTTCTCTTTAGTAACAGTTTACTTTCATTTCAATAAAGCAAAATATTAGGATGTCCTGGTAGACGTGTTTTGACTCAGCATCATTCTTCCACTGAGAATGTGCCTCTCTCATACAATATGTGATTCTAGCTCAGTGACTGGTCTAAGGGTAGCCATTTGACTCAAGCAGGGCCAACTGTTTGCCAAGATTGCTGTGGTTGTTGGAGGAGAATGATATGATCTGGGGGCCATCTTCACTGCCAGCTTCAGAGAGCTTGGCTGAAGAAGAAGCTGATTTAGTGACAAGCAGGGCTAAGTACAAGACGACCAGAGAATCCCTGATTAGCTTCACGCCTGAAGTTAATCTACTCCTTTGTTGTTGCTGTTGCTAGGTGCCAACATGTTGGTTCTGACTCACTGTGACCCTAGAAAGTACAACAGAATGAAACACTGCCTGGTCCTGTGCCATCTTCATAACAGCCACTCTGCTTGAGCCCATTGTTATAGCCACAGTGTCAACCCACTCCTTAGACTTCTCTGTTAAATGAATCAAATAAAATATTCCTCTTCCTCGCATTTTAACAAAAGGTAGACTGATATAGG
The DNA here is from genome assembly GCF_000298275.1 of Orycteropus afer afer. Taxonomy (NCBI): domain Eukaryota; kingdom Metazoa; phylum Chordata; class Mammalia; order Tubulidentata; family Orycteropodidae; genus Orycteropus; species Orycteropus afer. The sequence continues at coordinate 1,085,548 of NW_006921736.1, forward strand.
TAAGCAGTCAACACAGTCCTAATAGTCACTAAAGAGTCCCTGGGTAGTACAATGATTAAGGAGCTCTCTTGGCATAGTGCCTAAGGCATCTGACAGCTAACCAGAAGGCTGGTGGTTCAAACTCCCCAGCCACTCCTTGGAAGGAAGGTTAGGCAATCTACTTCTGCACTCATCTATTAACCAAAAGGTTGGAGATTCAAGTCCACTCAGACGTACTCAAAAGAAAGGCCTGGCAATCTACTTCTGAAAAATCAGCCAGTGCAAACCCTAAGTAGCACAGTCCTACTATGACACACATAGGGTCATGATGACTCAGAATCTACCTGATGGCAACTGTTTAATAGTCACTATTCTGAATTACACTCAGTAGTGACGATTATATTCTTTGAATCAGATTACTAATTATATTGAAAAAAGGAGTTCTTTCTCTGTGCCAAAAATTCTCCATGGGTGACCTCACAGGATAGACGCTATAAAGATCACTGCTTTCCATTCAACCATGTATCCAATGTTATGTAAATATATGACAGTAAGTATTTTTGTTTTAATGTTACTCTTTCAGTAATGGAAAACCAATGAAATTCTCTTGCTCTGCAATGTTTCAAGGTACAATAATATAAATGCTAAAAGAAAGGTTTTAATGTGTAGTTTTAAAGTAAAAATCCTTTGTGTGATGTCAAGGTCCTTCAACTTCTAAATTAAAAGAGTAATTATGAAGTCAAAAACATAATGTGGAAGGTCATATGTTCTGCTATTATAGATCTAACTAGAAAAAATTGAAATATTCAGATTATAAATATTATTGGTATTGTTAAGATGCAAATGACTGCTTCTACAGCTCTTAAATAAAGGATTGCTTTAGGGGACTGGGACAATGATGAAGATCAATTTGTACATTTGGTCATTAATCACAGTTTCCTAATTGGGTTTAATTTGATGACTACTCATTAGAATTATAAACCAACATATTCATTTAATTGCGATTATACTTCAATAGCTGAACTTTTATGGTCCAACAAACAAATTAATAGCTAAAGATAATTTAGCTCTTAAAAATATCACATAAGATGTATGTTTTAATGAACTGCATACACTGAACATATTTTATGATGCTTCCTTCAAAAAAGTGCAAGAATTTTCCTTCTCTTAATAATTAAAAAAGAAAAATTCTGACATCATGAGGTTTTACAAACACCCTCAAGGAAAAAGTTCCACACATGCCCCACCACAGCTGGCGACTGCCTGCTTCCAAGAGAGCTGAACGAAAATACTATTGTAGCCTGATTTCTATCCTGCTCCATGGCTGAGTTTCCTTTTCTTGTTGTTGCTATTTTTTTTTTTAATGTGAAATATCCTGGTCTTGTTGCCAACTATTTTGAAAGGCAATTTATGACCTTTAAAAACTTGTATATTGAACTTCTTCTCTTTCAATTCTTAGCTTTACTTATCAACAACCCAATGAAGCATGGATTTTGACTGGTATTCCCAAACTAAAGATTACCTCTAGGTCACTCTGAGGAAGGCAAATTATTATTTTAAAAGGAAAAAAAAAATAGAAAGAAGGTAGGCCACTTTAAGTCAGACTAAGAATCAACATGCACACTGGACTCAGAGGGGCACAGGTTCAAATCCCAGCTCCAGTAACCAACTATTTGCTCATGGGGTGTTACATTAATTTTTTTTTATGTCAATAACAACTTCTAACTTTGTATGGTTGTGCTATAGCATAAAAAAGAATGCATATAAAAGCTTAGCACAATGCCTGGCACATGAATTCAAGAAACAATTTTCTTCCCCTTCCCTTTCTCTCTACATGAAATACCAATGACTTTACTGCCACAGTAATTTTTAAAATATTTTTAATAAAATTGTTTTATTTATGACTCTGACCTAGCAGATTTTTACCTGGTGGTACTTGTATAAACCATGAAATATATTGCTTTCAAGGGCTTCCAAAACCTGAACTCTTTGCCTCTCCTAACCTGTAAGCTTCACTTTCCTGAAGTATTCATGTTCTATTCACAAAAAGGGGCTATATCTTATTGATGTGAGAAACAACTAGCCTTCATTGGATTTGCCATGGGGCTGTGTTGTGGCTAGCACAGGATGTTTGTACAAACACCATCTCACCTCATTTTTAAAACCCCCAATGAAATAGGTATCCTTTTTACTACTTGACTGGATTAAAAGAACTAGTAAAAACCTAGGGTTTAAGTAGGCTAAGAAACCTGTCCAGGTCTATGTCCAGGAAATAGCAGATCTGAATTTGAACTGAGGCCTCTGTGGGTTCCAAAACTATGATGTTTTAGTGTTTCCAAAACTGACTACACAACCCCTGAACTATGCTAAATAGAAAAAAGTTGTATCATTCACATGGGTACCACAACTTGGTTGTGTGTGTACATAATGGTTAATTCCATGTACCAATCCAATGGCAAATCCCTATTTACTAACTACCTACAACATGCGAAGGCAGTGATATTTCAGTGGTAGAACTCTCCCCTTCCATGCAGGGTACCTAGGTCCATTTCCTGGTCAATACACCTCATGCACAGCCACTACCTGTCTGTCAGTGGATGCTTGCATGCTGCTATGATGCTAAACAGCCTGTAGCAAAACTTCTAGACTAAGATAGACTAGGAAGAAAGTCCTGGTGATCTACTTCTGAAAATGAGCTAATGAAAACCCTATGCATCACAATAATCTGATTCACAACGGATCAAAATGATACTGCACACAGGGTTACCACGACTTGAGGGCTGACTTGACGGCAGCTAACAACATGACATGCCAGGCACCATGTAAGATGCATGTGTGAAATATACTAAGAAAGACAAGGTTCAAAATGAACTTATAATCTGGTACCACTATCTCATCTACCACCTCTCTGCCTCTCCAAACACATATCCGCTTATAATCTGGTACCACTATCTCATCTACCACCTCTCTGCCTCTCCAAACACATATCCGCACGCTGTTGCTATCAAATTAATAAGAACTTACTTGATATGTGTATTGTGTAAAATATAGTGCAATGGTGGCTGGTACTGATATATGAAATAGTTAAATATTGAAACACTAGAAGTAAAAGATAGGAGAAACATTTCCCACAAAAAGGCCTCCTTTTTCCCATCTGAAAAGGATGCTATTGACCAAGTAAGGTAAAAGAGTTATTAGATTCGAGGGGCAGTAGTGACTTCACCATGATCACATAACTAAAGTCGGGGTACATGGTGACACTATGTACAGATTTAAGCAAAGCTATATACTTCAAAAAGTAGTAGTTCCATGAAAGGATATGTATTCACTACACACAAGTTCAGTGACTCCCATTCCCATCCAAATCTTTATATACTAGCACCAGGAATGAGCTAGAAAGAATGAGGCAAGGTGAATGGATGTTTCTAGTAAAACAAAAAGCTGCTTCCTCTGAGGCCTGGCATTTGGCTGCCAACAAATCCAAGTACTGAAATATTCAACTGCATCATGGGAGCATTTGAAATTATGACAGAAATTAAATTACTGAAAGAATTTAATGCAAAGCTGCTGCAACAGTCTTTTGTGTAATTTATAGTTTGCATAAATAATTATAATATATTCACTTGTTTTTGCTTTTTCTTTTTTTACCTTGTCCTTCTGGAGTTTCACCAAAGGGATTCACTTCCACCTGAGTAGCATCAATTTTCAAGAAGAGATTATATAGCTTCTTAATTTGATCTGCAGCCTAAATGTGATCAAGTGAAACAGAATTATACCAAAGCAGTAAAAGAAAATTTACTTTGCTTTATTAATGAAATTTTTAAAATAGCAATAAATGTCTTTATTTTCACTTAGGTCTCCTGAAGGGAAAAACAGAAAAGCATAATTATTTTAATTTCCACTGCTATTCATTACAAGGAATTGCTCAACTTTCCTCTAGACGTGAGAAGAGACCATTATCTAGAAAACAAAATATTTTCAGTAGGTCTAAAAATGCTTTTAATCTTTTTGTAAATTATCATGTCCCTATTAGCGAGTTATGCTGCAAGAGAAGCTACAATCATCAGTACAAACAAACTTCATTTAAGTAAAAGGTAAACATGATTTTGAGTTTATAATGACCAGGTTTTCCTTATTATGCAGGAATAAAACAGTTATTATATTCATCAATCAAAATCTATAATCTGTGAAACAACAATTACTGAGTGTCTAACGGAAACTGTTACAAAACAGAAAGACAAAAGTCCTAAATAACAGTTACTGAATAGCATTGCTCCAAGTGACAAAATCTTGTCCCAAAAACATACACCTTAAGGGTAAGAATATTCAAGTTTTCCCAGAAGTTGTGCCCCTGACTTCAATCTTCTCAATGAGTCTTTCATTATTTCTTTTTAATCAATATTCATGAATTGCTTACATCTCTGTAAATTATTTAATATGGCTCTTCTAGCCATGGTCTTTGCAACTTCCACCAGATGACTGGGTGGAACTCTGCAAATGTGAGGTATTTGCGGCCCACCAAGGAGACTGGATCATTTGTTGTTGTTGTTGTTGTTGTTAGGTGTCATCATTTCCAACTCATAGCGACCCCACGCACAGCAGAATGAAACACTGACCAATCCCATGCCAGCTCCATGATCCCTGCTATACTTGAGCCCATCATCACAGCCACTGTGTCAATCCATCTTGTTGAAGGCCTCCCCCTCTTTCGTCAACCCTCCACCCTACCAAGCATGATATCCTTCTCCAAGGAATGGTCCCTTCTGACAACATGACCAAAGTAGGTGAGACGAAGTTTGGCCATTCTTGCTTCCAAAGAGCATCTTGGCTGCACTTCTTCCAGGACAGATCTGTTAGTTCTTTTAGCAGCCCATAGTACTTTCAGCATTCTTCGCCAGCACCACAACTCAAAAGCATCAACTCTTCTTTGGTCTTTCTTATTCATTTGTTAGTAACATAAATAAGGTACATGCACCCTTGTTGGCGTGGGACTTGTGCAAACAAGGTGTATAGAACCCTAACATGGCGATGGGTCAGTTTTGCCATCCACTAGGCTTGAAATGAGCCATCCAAGGTGGAAAAGGAGGATTTCACTACCATTAAGATACAGAGCCTGAAGTGGAGTGAGACCTTTGGACCTGAGGTCCCTGCACTGGATAGACGGCACAAAGACAGCAGCAGCAGAAGCAACAGACTCAAGAGACTGGCAAGAGACAGAGCAGTGGGCTTCCCAGCTCATGGAACGAGAAAGTTGAGTGCCTTCAGGCAAGAGGCTTGCTTGCCAGAGTTGGGTGCAAGAGCATAAAGAACTTTGCAACACTTGCCTGAGCAGGCAGAGGCAATGCTGAGAGGCCAGGGCCAAACAGAGATGTGCCTACAGGCATGGCCGAGGGGAGGCTGTTCCGATCAAAGAATTATATCTTAAGTGTTCCTAAACCTGAACTGTAACCTGTTGCTTCTCTAACAAACCCCAAAATTATGAGTATTGTCTATAAATTGTGTGATCACTACAACAAATTATCGAACCCAGCAGGGAAGTAGATAGAGTCTTGGTTGGTGGGAAGGGTGAAAGCTGGCAGCATGCCTGACCTCTACTTCACAGGAATCAGCCTTGAGCTGTTCATGTAGTTCTGGATCCTTCTTCTCCCTTGTGACGTAAGGGGTAGGGGGTGTCAGAAGATATTGTCCTCATGTCCTTTTGTAGTCACAGCATACTGGCATCATGTGAGCAGGGGCTAGGGACGACAACATGAATGAGGTACCATCCTACCCTGAAATGCTCACAGCCTATCATGTAACACAGCAAGACTGTGCTATCTTAGTTGAGTACCAGGCATCATTCTTATTCTTCCCTATATTTTATTTCCTGGCTGTGATTATCCCTTAGCCATATTTTTATCTGTTGTACCAGCCCTGCATTATATGTCATAATATATCAGAAACATTTCTAGTCCACCCCCATATCTACCCTATATATGAGAAGAGCTGACTTTTGCAGGATGAGTTACCAGGACTAACAGATCAGCTGTCCTCCAGACAAGGTTAACCAATAGGAAGCATCATTGGGACACTGGAGGAGGGAAGAAAAGGCAGGGTATTTCTACTACTCTCTTTAAGTCTTGGGCAGTATCTCCTTCTCTGGCTCTACCTTCCAAGAGAGAGGCTCACCAGGGTTCCATTCTGCATCAAGTAACACAGTAACAATGTAGCACCACCACTTCACTTTGTTCCTGGAGCCTAGAAATAGTAACAATTTCCTGTTGGAGATTAACTCTAGATTGCCTCTCTCTGTACCTTTGGACTTTGTAGCTCTTGCAGCACCTAAGAAACCACTCCCTAAAATAAATTTCTTTGATTCAGATTGACTAAACTCTATTTTCCATTCTTATCTAAACATATTTTATTTATATTTGTGAACTTCCTTAAATTATAATTTGAAATCTAGTAAGTAAATAAACATGTATGATCAAACCAAAACCAAACACAACCATTGAGTCGATTCAGACTCATTGCAACGCCCTTTGGATTTCCATGGCAATAAATCTTTGCAGAAATAGATTACCCAAGTCCTCTTTCCACAGACTGGCTAGTGGGTTTGAATAGCCAACCTTCTGGTTAGTAGTCATATGCCTTAAGCACTACGCCACCAGAGCTCCTTAAACATGTATTATACTCACTGCCATCGAGTCGGATACAACTCATAGCAGCCGCTCCTTGGGTTTCCGAGGCAGTATCTCTACGGAAATAGATTACCTGATATTCCTTCTGAGGAGTGGCTGGTAAGTTTTAACCACAGCCTTCTGGTTAGCAGTCACATGCCTTAGGCACTATGCCACTGGAGCTCCTAAACATGTATTATAAGTGTTGCTGTTGTTGTTGTTATGTGCCATCAAGTCGGACCCAATTCATAGCGACCCCTCCTTGAGTTTCTAAGGCAGTATCACTACGGAAGTAGATTGCCCAACCTTCCTTCCGAGGAGTGGCTGGTGGGTCTGAACTACCAGCCTTCTGGTTAGCAGTCAAATGCCTTAGGCATTACACCACCTGAGCTCCGTATTATAAGTAGGTATAAACATGTACAGTGAGTAGTCTGAATATTTTTTAGGAGTGGTTTTATTTTTTATATGAAGCTCATTCCACACAAATGAACTGATAATATTATCAGTGTTCCCCAAAACAAATACTCTACCAGAAGATTGTATGTCTTTGGAGTTTAAAAATAATCTTATGGTAAGATATCTGAAAAAAAAAAGTATTTAATACACACACATATGTATGTATACATGAATATAAAGAGATTTGTGTGTGTGTGTGTGTATGTATGTATGTATACATATGGGAGCTCTGGTGGCATAGTGCCTAAGGCATGTGACTGCTAACCAGAAGGCTGTGCTTAAAACTCACCAGCCACTCTTAGGAAGGAATATCGGGTAATCTACTTCTGTAGAGATACTGCCTCAGAAACTCAGGGAGGGGTCCCTATGAGTCAGGACCCACTCGACGATGGTGAATTTGGTTTCTTTGGTTTTTTGATGTACAGATATGGATATGTGTGTGTGTATACACACACACACGGATATGTGTGTGCATATGTATGTATATGTATGTATGTACGTACATGTGTGTATACATGTGCGTTACATGTGTGTGTGCATTTATGTATATGTATATGTATATGTATGTATACATGTGTATATGTGTTATACATGTATGTGCATTATGCACAAACATATGCATGTATATATCTGTGTATATATGTGTACATGGGAGCTCTGGTAGCATAGTGCCTAAGGCACTTGACTGCTAACCAGAAGGCTGGCAGTTCAAACCCACCAGCCACTCCTCAGAAGGAAGATGGGGCAATCTACTTCCGTAGTGATATTGCCTCAGAAACCCAAGGAGGGGTACGACTTGACAGCACATAACAACAAGAAAAACAACATGTGTACATATACATATGCATGGGGAAAGAACAGAAAAAGGCTAGGGGGACAGGGCCAGAGCGAAGAGTCAGCCGCAGGGATCAAGGTGAGGGGAGGAAACTCAGGCCACACCCCACAAGTGGCAGGGGGGAAGGTAGAGGAAAGGACAGAAAAAGGGCATGGGGACTGGGACAGAGTGAAGAGGCAGCAGTAGGGATCCAGGTAAGGGGAGGTTGGAGAGGTTTCAAACAGCTAAGAGAGACAAACTTGTCTGTCAGTTTGTCCTACTGGGGTGATGTGTTGCTGAGAGTCTTGAGACTGTGCCACTGGTGTTTCAAACCCACCAGGGTACACATGATACACAGATAACAGCGTGGCTTGAAAACTGAGACAGAATAGGAAGAAGGACTAAGCCATCCACTTCTCAAAAATTAGCCGGGAAAATCTTATGAATAGCAGAGAAACTCTGTCTGATCTATTACTGCACAACTTTATGAATAGTCCAGAAACACTGCCAATACAGAGGAGGAGGATGAGTCACTTAGGTTAGAAGGCTCTCAAAAGAGGACTGAGAAAGAACTGCATTATCAGAGTAAAACCAGCCTTACTCATATGGATAAGGTAAACCTTTCCAGACCTCCATTTGCTGATGTGACATGACTCAAATTAAGGAGAAACAGCTGCAAACATCCATTAATAATCAGAACATGGAATACATGAAGTATGAATCTAGGAAAATTGGAAGCTGTCAAAAATGAAATGGAATGCATAAAGACTGATATCCTAGGCATTAGTGAGCTGAAATGGACTGGTTTTGGACATTTTGAATCAGAAAACCGTATGATCTACTATGCCAGGAATGACAGTTTGAAGAGGAATGGCATGGCATTCATCATCACAAATAATGTTTCAAGATCTGTCCTGAAGCACAAGGCTGTCAGTGATAGGATAATATCCATACACCTACAAGGAAGACCCATTAATACTACTATTATTCAAATTTATGTACCAACCACCAAAGCCAAAGATGAGGAAATTGAAGATTTTTATCAACTTCTACAGTCTAAAATTGATCCAATATGCAATCAGGATGTATTAATTATCACTGGTGACTGGAATGCAAAAGTTGGAAACAAAGAATCACCGGTAGTTGGAAATTTTGGCCTTGGTGACAGAAATGATGCTGGTAATAGGATGGTAGAATTTTGCAAGACAAACGACTTATTCATTGCAAATATCTTTTTTCAATGACACAAATGGCAGCTGTACACATGGACTTCGCCAGATGGAACACACAGGAATCAGATTGACTACATCTGTGGCAAGAGGCGATGGAAAAGCTCAGTGTCTTCAACCAAAACCAGGCCAGGAGCTGATTGTGGAACAGACCATCAACTACTCATATGCAAGTTCAACTTGAAGTTAAAGACAATTAAAACAAGTCCATGAGAGCCACGATATGATCTTGAATATATCCCTCCTGAATTTAGAGACAATCTAAAGAATATATTTGATGCATTAAAGACTAATGAACAAAAGCCAGAATAATTGTGGGATGACATCAAGAACATCATTCAAGAAGAAAGCAAGAGGTCATTAAAAAGACAAGAAAGGAAGAGAAGACTAAAATGGATAACAGAAGAGACTGAAACTTGCCGTTGAGTGGAGAGTAGCTAAAGCAAATGAAAGAAATGACAAGATAAAAGAGCTGAACTGAAAATTTCAAAGAGCAGCTTGAGAAGACAGAGCCAATTACTGTAATGAAATGTGCAAAGACTTTGAGTTAGAAAACCAAAAGGGAAGATCATGCTCGGCATTACTCAAGCTGAAAGAACTGAGGAAAAAATTTAAGCCTCGCTTTGCAATACTGAAAGATTCTATGGGCAAAATATTGAATGATGCAAGAAACATCAAAAGAAGATGGAAAGGATACAGAGTCACTGTACCAAAAAGAACTGGTAGATCTTCATGCATATCAGGAGGCAGCATATAATCTAGAACCAATGGTATTGAAAGAGGAAGTCAAAGCTGCAATGAAGGAATTGGTGAAGAATAAGGCTCCAGGATTGATGGAATACCCATTGAGATATTTCAACAAATGGATGCCCCACTGGAGGCACTCACTCAGTAATGCCAAGAGATTTGGAAGACAGCTACTTGGCCAACTGACTGGAAGAGATAGATATTTGTATCCATTCCAAAGAAAGGTGATTCCACAGAATGTGGAAATTATCAAACAATATCATTAATATCGCATGCAAGTTAGAGCTTACTGAAGATAATTAAAAAACAGTTGCAGCAGTATATTGACAGAGAACTTCCAGAGGTGCAAGCTGGGTTCAGAAGAGGATGTGGAACATGGGATATCATAGCTGCTATCAGATGGATCTTGGCTCAAGGCAAAGAATACCAGAAAGATGTTTACTTGTGTTTTACTGACTATGCAAAGTCATTTGATTGCGTGGATCATGACAAATTGTGGATAACATTGAGAAGAATGGGAATTCCCAAACACTTGATTGTACTCATAAGGAACCTGTATATTGACCAGGAGGCTGTTGTTCGAACAGAACAAGGGGACACTGCATGGTTTAAAAATCAAGAAGGGAGTGTGTTAGGGTTGTATCCTTTCACCATACTTATTCAATGTATATGCTGAGCAAATAATCCGAGAAGCTGGATATGTGAAGAAAAATGTGGCATCAGGATTGGAGGAAGAATTGTTAACAACCTACGATACGCTGACAACACAACTTTGCTTGCTGAAAGTGGGAATGACTTGAGGCACTTACTGATGAAGACTGAAGAATACAGGCTGCAGTATGGATTATATCTCAATATAACGAAAACAAAAATCCTCACAATTGGACCAATAAGCAGCATCACTATAAATGGAGAAAAGATTGAGGTTGTCAAAGAATTCATATTGCCTGGTTCTACAATCGACAATAATGGAAGCAGCAGTCAGGACATCAGACAACGTATTGCACTGGGCAAGTCGGCTGCAAAGGAACTCTTTCAAGTGCTGAGGAGCAAAGATGTCTCCTTGAGGAATAAGGTGTGCCTGACACAAGCCTTGATATTTTCAGTCATCTCATATGCATGTGAGAGCTGGACAATGAGTAAAGAAGACTGAAGAGGAGTTGATGTTTTTGAGTTGTGGTGCTGGCGAAAAATACCGAAAGTACCATGGACTGCTAAAAGAACTAACAGATCTGTCCTGGAGAAGTGTAGCCGAAATGCTCCTTGGAAGCGAGAATGGTCAGACTTCGTCTCACCTACTTTGGTTACGTTGTCAGAAAGGACCATTCCCTGGAGAAGGATATCATGCTTGGTAAGATGGAGGGTGGACAAAAGAGGGGTAGGCCTTTTTTCACAAGATGGACTGACACAGTGGCTGCGATGATGGGCTCAAGTATAGCAAGGATTATGGAGCTGGTGCAGGATCAGGTAGCGTTTCATTCTGCTGTGCATGGGGTCACTATGAGTTGGAAATGACTCGACGGCACCTAACAACAAGCACATACGTATGCATATGTAGGTGTGTATGTTTGCATATATTATGTATATGCATGTGTGTGTATGTGCATGTATATATGACTGTGTACATATACGCATGTGTGTATATGTACATGGGGAGCTCTGGTGGCACAGTGCCTAAGTCATTTGGTAATCAGAAGGCTGGGAGTTCAAACCCACCAGCCACTCCTCTGAGGGAAGCCTGGAGAATCTACTTCCATAGTGAGACTGCCTTGGAAACCCAAGGAGGTGTCGCTATGAGTAGGCTCTAACTTGACTGCAGTGAGTTTGGATTTTTTTTTGTTTTTATATGTATGTGTATATATGCATGCATATGTGTGTATACATATATGTGCATATATTCATGTATATGTATGTGTGTATGTATGTATCTGTGCATAGAACCATGCATGTGTGTATGTACATGTACGTATTGCATATGTATATGTGTATATGTATGGAGCTCTGGTGGCACAGTGGTTAAAGCATTTGGCTGCTAACAAAAAGATCAGCAGTTTGAACCCACCATAGGAGAAATATGAGGCAGTCTGCTTCTACAGAGATTTACAGACTTGGAAGCCCTATGGGGCAGTTATACTCTACCCTATTGGGTCACTATGAGTCAGAATCACGTTGATGGCAATGAGTAGGTTTTTATATGTATTTCCTTTTATTTATTGTGGTTTTTTTTCTTTTGTTAGATAATATATGCATAAAAGTAAATTCCCCAAGATACACAAGGGTCTCTCTGAATTCTGACTACATCCCCTAGCCACAGAGTTCCCTTTTTGCAGCAGCCACTACCAATCTGTTTCATTTGAGAAATATTCTATGGATGTAGAATTCTGAATATTCTTCATTCATTAAAATGCCAATGATAGCATATTACATACACAGCTTTCCATTTTGTATGTTTACTTGACAGCAATTTGATTTTTTAAATGGCTGCATATTTTGTTGTATGGTGGTACCACAAGTCATTTAAATTGTTACTTAAAGAAAAGCCATTTGGACTGTCTCTAATTGTTGGATATTACCTGAAAAGCTTTGATTAAATATCTGTAGGATAAATTCCCTGAAGGATGTAGCAAAAATGGATACAGAATTTTAAATGCTAGGAAAAAAAAAAAAAACCTACCAAGTTGCCATCAAGTCAATTCTGACTCACTGCAACACCACATATGTCAAAGAAGAACTGTGTTACATGGGGTTTTCAACAGCTGGGATCTTTCTTAAGTAGATTTCCAGGTCATTCTTCTGAGACATCTCTGGATAGATTTGAATTGCCAAGCTTTCAACTATTTGTGCTAAATGATTACATATATGATTAAATCCTTTTGGTAGAAGGTGTCCCTAATTTCTATGTGTACTCTCAGTATGAGGGAGATTATTTGTCTCCTCACAATTAACTAATAGCCACTTAGATTTCTGCCAATGTGTTAGGTGAAAAAGGGTATCTCATGCATAGTTTAATTTGAATGTCTCTTATTATGAGTGAGTCTGAGGGTTATTTTATAAGCTTAAGAGCTACTCATATTCCAATTCTGTGAACTTTGCCCACTCTTCTATTGAAATGTTGGTCTCTTTTTCTTATTGACTTACAGGAGGCATTTTCACATGAAGGAAATGAGCTCTTTATCTCTATATGAATTGCAAGTATTTTTCCCCTTTAACATTTATCTTTTGACCATATTTTTACCATATGAAAATTTGATAACAAAAATATTACTCTTTTCTTTTATGGCTTCCAGTTTTGTGTTAGGCTTACAAAAGGCCAGTCCCATTCTGACTGTTAAAATAAAGTCTCTCACTGTTATTTTTTTATGATTTCTTTTAACTTTTTTTTTTTTAATCCAAGTGAAACTGTAGGGAGATTAAAGTGTAAAACAGACAAGCAACTCACTGTGAATATTTTTTATACTTTTCTAGACTTTCTAGGGTATCAAAATGAGCTTGTAATATGAGCTATATGAAGGAAGTACCTTGTCCACCAAGTCACTGTGGTATCCTCTATACCTAATGGCATTTTCACATTCAACACTCAATAAAGATTGGATGAGTTAACAATTAATTTAATTCTGGTATGCACATATATATGATCTTATCCCAGCCACTTCAAAACTTTATAAGCCTGTATATCAACTTAAGCTTAACATGAAGTCTGAATTTTCTGCATGCTAATGCCTCTGTAGTTATAGATTAACAGCATTTTAGAGCGTTTGCTACTATAATCATTATGGTTGTGCAAAGATAGACTATAAACATTGTTTTAGTAGGGTTGGCATATCATGAAATCTGTTATAAAATCTATAAAGGATATGTGATATAAAACCTATGCTACAAGATCTACAAGGGAGTCAACAGTGATGGGAATATTACATTGATTAAGGGTAGGGATACAAAGCCAGTTACTGTAATTAAAGTCAGTAAGCTGTATATCTGTAAAAAGTTGAATGGCAAATGTTGTGTAATAGGTATATTTATAACAACAACAAAAAGGGTACATGTGGAGACTGATGAAGCACAACCAAATACCTTATGGATTGTTGTTGTTGGTGTTATTATGTGCCATCGAGTTGGACCCGACGCATAGCGACCCCTCCTTGGGTTTCTGAGGCAGTATCACTACTGAAGTAAACTGCCCAACCTTCCTTCCAAGGAGCGGGTGGTGGGTTTGAACCGCCAGCCTTCTGGTTAGCAGTCAAGTGCCTTAGGCACTATGCTAGGATTAGGTTTCTTGATTTCATGGTACATCCCAGTTAAATAGACTAATAACGTTTTTAGTGCTTCTTTTCTACCTCCTAGTTTGTTACATAGTGCTTCAGGCTTTTAAAGCTTGCAAGTGGCCATCCAAGGCACAACAGTTGTTCTCTAGCTATATGGAGCAACAAATGAAGAAGGAGAATCATAACAGGAGGAGGATATGGAATGTGTGGCTAATTATTTCCACGAACAACTGCACTGTTTACCAAGAGGGCAAAAGAAATGGATGGTACCTGGCTACCAACACTGAAAGTTTTGTTCAAAGATTCTACTGAAAAATTCTGATTAAAAAAAAAGGGAGGGTTGCAGAAAAGAATTTCAGATTCTCAAGGAATCCAAAATGCCTTGAGCCACAGAGGCTGAATAACTCACTCACTGGTGACCAGTAGGATCCGACTCATAGCGATCCCTCCTTGGAGTAGATTGGCCAACCTTCCTTCAGAGGCTGAATGGACCCCTGAAATTACTTCTCTGAGATAATCTTTAAACCTTAACCAGAAACATCCCATGAAGTCTTCTTTAAAACAAACAATAGCTTAGCTTAATTAGTAAAGAATGTTTGCCTTGAGCATTGCACTCTTTTAAGAACTATTTATGTGAAAACAAACTGACAAAAGCAAATCAAAATATTAGATAGTAACCTTAGGAGGTAGTGAGTTTATGTTAATGGGGAGGAACAACTCAGAAAAGGAGAGTGAGAATGAACAACTTGAAGAGTGTAATCAAAGCCACTGAATTGTACACATAGAAATTACTGAATTGGTGAATGTTCTGCTGTATACATTCTCAACAACAACAACAACAAATAAAATTTAAAATCAGTCAGGCTCTGGGGCCCACATCAAGATAAAAAAGAAAAATATATGAATGAATGAATGAGTAAGAAAGAACCATAAGGGATAAGTAGCCTGGCCTAGAGAGAGAACTTGCCTCATCCCAGAACTATAACTAAACTACCATAAATGCGAGGCAGGAAAAAGGTACCAGTCTGATCAGGTGCATAATAGGGAATGGTGGGACCAGTGGCAAAGTCCGAGTTAGCTCTCCTCCCTTCTTAGTGTGTTCAAATTAAAACATGTAAATAAACACAGGTCAAAGAAAACATTCCAGTGGTTAACTGGTAGTCAGCCATTTGCTACTGGCACCTACTTCCTAAGTTATCAAACAGTCTTTACATAAAGTTTGTTTTCTTTCCTTGTGGTGACAACTAATGCCATTTTAAGGGTGTTTGTTAAACAATTTTTAAAACTTAAAATGCCTAAAATTTTGGGGTCATATATATGAAACTCTGAAAATTTACAAGTATTTTCAAGACTGTTGAAACAGATTACAATTGTAAAAACACTTTTCTTACATTTCAGAAAATAGTATCATCAACATTTATTTATGGTTCTCAAGCCAACCAAAGGTACAAACCACTCCCAAGGGTTTTAGTGGTCTTGCAGTAACTTCACCCATCAGATTTTTATCAGCCTAAATCTTAGCAGTACATGTTGAAAATTCATGGAGGCTAAGTATTCAGAAATTGATGGTATATATGGTAATTAAGACACCATTGAGAATTTTGGGACGTTTCAGTCATATTAAGTATTCTTATAGCTTTTATTATTTTTCAATATATTCTTGCTGACATGGATTTTAGCCAGGAATACGTACTTAGTAGGCTTTATACAACACGATATTTATTATTTGGTTGCTGTTGCTGTTATGTACCATCGAGTTGGACCTGACTCATAGCTACCCCTCCTTGGGTTTCCCAGGCAGTATCACTACGGAAGTAGATTGCCCCATCTTCCTTCCGAGGAGTGGCTGGTGGGTTTGAACCTCCAGTCTTCTGGTTAGCAGTCAAGTGCCTTAGGCATTATTTGGTTAGTTTCCTCATAATGAATCACATTTTAGAAGCAACAAGCATGAGTCACAGGAAAGATAATTCATAATTTTACAAGATAATCATTCTCTGTATTATTTATCCATGAGTGAGGTGCCTTCAAATGCCTAAACCACATCCCAGATAAAAATTTAGTAATCTTTCAAAGTCACATTGAACCTAATGAGCCTTTAAGATACTGTTTCTTTATTGAAGGGTCACCAATTGACGGTCATTTAAATAAGTTTTCTATTCTTAAGCATCTCCCATCCTACAATGGCTCTTGTGGAACATTTCATCCATCCCCATACCTTGAGGAATCCTCATAAAGCAGAGAGTCCCAAATCTACAACTCAGCTATGTTCCCTCAGCTTCTGAGTACCATAATCCTATTTTCTACTTTATACATGCACTGAGGTATCCCGAGATGATTAAATTCCAACATGTCTACAACTAAGATGAGTGTCTTTCTTTCTCTCCTTCACCATACTTCTTTGGCCCCTCTCCCTAGATTCAGTATCTTGGTGAGTACAGCCACCAGACTGTTTTTCAGTGTCTCTGTTTTCCTAGGGCCTAGGTTGGGCAATCTACTTCTGAAGTGATACTGCCTCAGAAACCCAAGGAGGGGTCGCTATGAGTCAGGTCCAACTCAACGGCATATAACAACAACAACTGGAGAGTCACCAGTACACAGCCAGTGTTTACTCCAAGTCTGTTGAGAGAACAAAGGTTTAAAGCCTTTTATAGTGCAAATATAGAAAAAAGAAAAAATAAATTTAAAAATGCTGTTCCTTTTAATGTAATTCTATTTCCTTTGATAAATTCAGTTAAAAATATAATGAGAATATAGCTACTTAATGACCCCTGAGTACTTGCATGTTCATCTTCCTTCTGTAGATAACTCATTTAAAAGCTAGTGTTTCAGGCACTGAGAAAACATAATTAAACCATTTAAGAGCTATAAATAACTCTTAATTTTATCTTATAAGATGGCTCGTGGCATAGTGCCTAAGGCATTTGACTGCTATCCAGAAGGCTGGGAGTTCAAACCCACCAGCCAGTCCATGGAAGGAAGACTTGGCAATCTACTTCCCTAGAGATACCCCCTTGGGAACCCAAGGAGGGGTTTCTACAAGTTGGAACAGACTCAACGGCAGTGAGTTTGTTTTTTTGGTTTTATGGCATGGGACTGTCCTACAATATGCATAATACTATTATTGCCTTCTCTAGAATTCTCGATCAGGCTGACCTCCTAAGCTTTCAAAAGCCAGGTGGTCAGCAGATATTTTGCCTACTCTCGATTTACTCTTGTGCCACTTAAGACACCTTTTGCTGAGTCTTGAGAAATCTCTTCAAAGGTGGCATCCCAGACATGTTATCTTCCTTATTCATTTATATGACAAATGTTTCTTGAGCACCTAATATGCATGCCAAGCAGTTATCTGGTGGCTGGCAACAGAACAGTGAGCAAGACAGACAAAGTCCCTGCTGTGATGCAGATCAGGATCTAGCCCAAAAAACCAAACTCACTACCCAGTCGATTCCAACTCATAGTGATCCCCATTGGGTTTCCAAGGTAGTAAATCTTTACAGAAGTAGATTGCTCCATCTTCCTTACATGGAGCGGCTGGCAGGTTTGAACTGCCAATCTTCTGCTTAGCAGTCAAATGCCTAAGGCACTACACCACGAGAGCTTGAAGACCTAGCAAAGGTGACTACAAATAAGAGAAGTTCAGATGTGTGAAACGATATGGAGGAAATAAACAAGTTACTAAGCACACACTGGAACTCACTGTAGAGCAGTGTAGCTAGAAGACAGTGACTGGGAGAGTGGCTCTGGGTAACCACCATCCCTACACAAGAAGCCACTCCACTCACTCACTCACTGCCGTAGAGTCAGATTCAACTCATAGAGACCCCTCCTTGTGATTTCAGAGGCATTATCACTATGAAAGTAGATTGCCCAACCTTCCTTCTGAGGAGTGGCTGGTAGGTTTGAACCACCAACCTTATGGTTAGCAGTCAAATGCCTTAGGCACGAGGCTACCAGAGCTCCTAGTATATATCAAATGAATGGTTTATGTACTCTGCAGCTTCATTCTCAGGAGGTGAAGCTGAACGCTGCAGTAAATATCCAGGAATCTTCCAGTATCTTTTTCTTCAACAAAACACAATCTTTTTGCCAATCTTAGAAATAAAAATTACTTAACTGTGCACTAAATCCTGTCCCTTCCATCTCCTACTGACATATGGTACCAGATGATCCTGTCCCCTTCTACCATCTTGACTCCTCTGCTTTCTAAGGGAGCCTTTTCCCCCACCATCAAATAAGTGAAGTCTTACAATACTTTATCCCTTTTTGACTTGCTTTATTTTCAGCCTGAAACTCCCAGAGATGGAACCAATCAAAATAAAATAAGATAAAGGGAAATAAAAGAATACAAAATCTACTACTTTATTAGAGTTGCACTACCCAAGAAAATTGAAGGAGACATTATGTAACCATCAAGGAGCCCTAGGCTAGTGAAACACACATACATTCACAAGTTCTAGGATGCCTAAGGTGGCCTGTCTGGATTATGGAAGAGGGAAACAATACTTAGTAGTTTTAGCTTCTTCTAATTTAGCTGCAAGATACAATTAGGCTCTATGGATAGGCCTAAGGCAGTGCAGGGTTATGATGCTCACAACAAACTCTTTCCTAAGCAGCAGAGAGAATAATTTTTATGTCCTTGAAGCAAAGGAATATCATTCTTAATAGGGCATATTTTAAGGTCATTCAGGGACCGAACACCTTGATGCCATTAATATTCATCTCATTTGCCCATCAGCTATAAAAAATAGCAAGTAGTTAAGTATCGTTCATTACTGATAATAAATAAGTACCATGATAAGTACTTTCACAAATCATTACATTCAAGCCTCAAAATAAACCTCTCAGCTAGGAGTTAGAATCATCCCCATTTTAGAGATTAAGAAAGTGAAGTTCAGACTGATTAAATCACAGATGTGCCAGGTGACAGGAACAGGATTCAAACTCAGATCTGTCTGTCTCTACAACTTGTACCTTTAACCACTCTTCTACTTCTCAGAAAGTATGAGCTGGATCTGTAATGCTACAGAGGAACAAAGAAACAAATAAACACACATAACAACATATGCACATGTACACATACACACACACACACACACACACACATATATGTATGTATGTATATAGACACAGAGAGGAATAGATAATAACAAACATGTCAAAAAATCTTCTTTTGAAATAACAGGGAAATATTTTTTTCATCATACGAAATCAGAGGAAAAATTATGAAACAATAAATAATTTTGATTTATGCTAAACACAAACATTAGTCTCAATTAAGCCAATCCCCCAATGTTTTTTCAAACAAGTCAGACACACTGTCTTCCAATCACTCATGTACCTGATTTTTCAAAGGCCCAAGGAAGCCTAGATTTTCTGCCATCCGCTGTGCTTGGCTGTCCTTTATCCCTTCAAAAATGTCAATTTTCTCCTAGTAAAAATGAATCAAATAAATGAAATTAGGATAGTCAAGTGAGAAGATTTACAACTTCAAATGAAAATGCTTAGTATATATTTGCAAATGAGTAATTAAAGGATGGCACTTTTCCAGAGATCTCAGTGCAGGACTATCGAAGCTGCCTAAAGGGTATATTTTAATTACCAGACCATCTACAGAACAGCCCTTCCAAAAACTATATAATTCTTCAGGATGGCATGCTGACAAGACAATCTGATGCCAGTTTTCACTTTTAATTACTCTACAGATGGCACTGACGAATATTTAGTCAGTTAATTTTTATGACATCTTTTGGAAGACTTCCAAAGTAAGGTTTTCCTGCCTAAGATTGCTATTAAGTTTAGAACTTGTCATTCATAGGTTAAATATTACCTTATGATTTACACACCTACTGATGAGTATAATTATTACTAATACCTTAGCTCTACAAAGTGCCATTCTCTCAAAAGATACTAAACAGTGTTCATATATATCATTTTATGTATTCTCCTAACAAGTAGAATAACTGGGTTACCCCCATCATGGGTAAATGCATTTTTTTTTTTTTTTTT
>NW_006921736.1:1106499-1125087 GCF_000298275.1 Orycteropus afer afer
ATGTCCTAATTTCACCATCATATTTAAGGGACAGTTTTGCTGGGTACATAATTCTTGGTTGGAAATTTTTCTCTTTCAGGGTTTTATTTATACCATCCCATTGTCTTCTTGCCTGCATGGTTTCTGTTGAGAAATCAGAGCTTAGTCTTATTGGTTGCCCCTTGTAGGTAACTTTTCGTTTTTCCCATGCTACTCTCATGATTCTTTCTTTGTTTTTGGTTTTGGTAAGTTTGATGATGATATGTCTGGGTGATTTTCTTTTGGGGGGCTATCCTATTTGGGGTTCGTTGGACTTCCTGAATGGATATATTCTCATCTTTCAACAAATTCTCTTCCAACAAATCTTCCACAATTTTCTCTGTGCTTTTGTCTGTCTCTTCCTGTTCTGGAATTCCAATGACACATAGGTTATTCTTTTTGATGGTATCCCACAAGAATCTTAGGCTTTCTTCATTTTGTTTTTCATCTTTTTTCTGATTTATCCCTTTCCAAAGTATTCAAGTATTTGCCTTCAATCTCCCTAATTTTGTCTTCCATTGATTCAATTCTGCTCCTTTGACCATTCAGTGTGTTATTTATTTCTGGAAATTTAGTATTAATCTTCTGGATTTCTGTGTGTAGATTTTGTATCATTTCTAATTTTTCATTTATTTTGTCATTTTGTTCTTATATTGTCTTTCAAAATTGTTCTAGGGTTTTCTCTGTGTTTTCCTTGATCTGTTTCTCAATTTGTTGAAGATGCCGAAATATAATTCTTTTGAATTCCTTATCAGGGAGTTTAATGCTACATCGTCCTCAATGACATGTTTTGGATCTGTATCCTGGTCCCTTATTTCTCCTGATTTATGTTGCTTCTTTGTGTAGACTGTGATGCTCTGTTGTCTCCGAGGCATTGTGATGTTTTTGTGCTTATATTTATTTGGTGATTGTATGGTGGAGTGACTTGCCCACAATTTTAATTTTCTTTGTCTTGTTTGTATGTTATCTATGCGAGCAGGGTACTGTGCTCCTCTATTCGCTCATTGACAGCACTAGCTCACTACCTCTCCCCTTTCCTGTTATCAGCCTCTAATATGTCCCTGATGACCTTGGCAAATAGACCCTATTCTTAGGTCCCTGGAATCTGAATGAGAATGCTATTACTTTAAAATCCAAAATGTCTGCCACTAGTAAAGATTCAAAATGGCTGTGCCCTGGTTCACTTTAAATATCCAAAATGGCCACCGCTTGTAAACATTCAAAATGGCTGCGTCTTTGGTCACTTTAAATATCTAAAATGGCTTCCACTTGTAAACATTCGAAACGGCTGTGCCCTCAGTCACTTTAAATATCCAAAATGGCTGCCGTGTGTAAACAATCAAAATGGCTGCACCCTCCGGACAACAGAAAGTAACCAGCTCAGGTTGTCTCCCTCCTTGCTGTTTCCCTTCCTAGTTATACGCCACCAGCACAATTGTCCCTGAAGCCCTTGGTGACCAGGCTGATCTTTAGGTCAATCCTCAGGTTCCAACACCATGTGGAAATATTCAGGCTGTTGATCCCATCAGAGGAGCTGACAGTCTGCAGCTCTGACTCTCTCTGTACTCACTGTTTTCACTCAGGTTTTTCCACCAGTTGTGCCTAAT
Organism: Orycteropus afer afer; assembly: GCF_000298275.1. Lineage (NCBI taxonomy): Eukaryota > Metazoa > Chordata > Mammalia > Tubulidentata > Orycteropodidae > Orycteropus > Orycteropus afer. The sequence continues at coordinate 1,108,125 of NW_006921736.1, forward strand.
CCACTTCTATATAGTTCCTTTCAAAGTTCAGGGATCCAGTATTATCTTCTGTAACTCTGTCAATTGGTTTTTCTTTTCTTTGTTGAAGAAGGTCTGTGTCACTTATCTGCCTATTCCTCCATCTTACCAGTAGTATGGAATAACTGGTTTTAAATGATGTTAATTTTGAAAATGGCCAGGTATCACTGGTAAAGTCACCATGTGAAGTCTCAATTTAACTATCCAGGTAGTTAGTTAACTTAAATAAGTAATATTCATAAGAATATTTTCAAACCAATGACTAAAGCATAGGTAAATTATCTAGACAAAGATTCAAAATGAAATTGTCTTTTGAAGAAAAAAAAAAGCACTTTCTAAAAGAAATATTTCTGCTAGAGATTCTTCATGTTTTTTTTTTTTTTTTTAAACACTAAAACCAACTCTGGTAGCATAGTGCCTAAGGCACTTGACTGCTAACCAGAAGGTCGGCAGTTCAAACCCACTCCTCAAAAGGAAGTGGGGCAATCTATTTCCATAGTGATACCGCCTCAGAGACCCAAGGAGGGGTTGTTATGAGTCGGGTCCAACTCGACGGCACATAACAAGAACAGATTAAGAAACACTTTCTACACATTACTTTATTTAATACTCACAATTCTACAAGGTAGAAATTCACCCGCATTTCCATTTTACTAACATTAAAATTGAGAATTAGAGACATTAGGAAACCAGCCAGCTAGTTAGGATTCTTTTGTCTACAATTCATATCCCTTTGTCTAGAAATGAATCTTAATGTCGATAAAAGTAATGAATTCAAGAACTGCAACAAACTGATCCAATCTTGACCTTAGAAAGATTTTAGTTATATCAATAGGAGTCCCTGATTGGTGTGAACATTTTAGTATTTGACCACCAATGAATGTCCTGTAATTCAAACCCACCCAGAGGCATCTCAGAAGACAGGCCCTAGTGGTCGGCTTCCCAAGGGTCACAGCCTTGAAAATCCTACGCAGCCCAGTGCTACACTCTGCAATGCACAGGATCACCAAACTCATTGTCGTGGAGTGGGACCCGACTCCGAGTGACTCCTCCTTGGATTTCCAAGGTGGTATCACTGCAGAAGTAGATTGTTCAACCTTCCTTCTGAAGAGTGGCTGGTGGGTTTGAACCACCAGCCTTCTAGTCAGCAGTCAAAACCCTCAGGCACTACACTACCAGAGCTCCTATAGGATCACCAAGATTTGGAAACTGACTCAATGGCAACTGGGTTAGTTTTTAGTTTATTTTACATCAGTAATACTGAAAGACATCAATACACTCTCTAGTTCACATATGCTCTCCCAGGAGAAAGTATGTCAATCATATGTGGACAGTTAACCAAGAGGAAGCAGAAATACCACAGCCCTCTCCCACTTGGGACAAGTTAGACAGAAAAGAACAAAGAAAGAGGAAGAGGTAGGAACAAGGGAAGAAGGAAAAGAATATGGTAATTAGGGTTATGTGTCAACTTGGCTGGGCCTGGTTTTGAGTGGTTGGGCAGTTGGGTGTAGTTTTTCCCCATGATAAGACTGGTAATCAACCCCATGGTAGAATCTGCTGTGAGTAGCTGAGTAGCTGCCTTAGGGATGTGCTCTCCTTCCAGTAAATAAGAAAAAGTTTTAAGAAAGGTCTCAAGCTTTTTGGCATGCTTGAATCATGCATTTAGCCAAGTCTTCATCTCAATACCCTGCCATCTTGCCTGATGATACTGGGACTGTTTCTGGCTTCAACTAGTGGCCTGCCGTGTTGCTGGATGATCTTGGAACTGCGCTGTTTTACCTGTCGACCTAGGGTTTGTCAGCCTCTGCAGCCAGGAGCTAAGTTAAAAAAAGCCTCCAGCTTCAGTGGGCTGAGAGCAAGAGGCTGAGCTAAAGCCCAAGGTTAAGAGGGTTTCACCCAGCCCTTAAAGCTGAATGGCATGTTTAAATGACACTTCTAGCCTCTTAAATTGTAAGAGAATAAATTCCTATTTGTTAAAGCCATCCATTTGTGGTATGTCTGTTATAGTAGCATGGAGAACCAAACAGGGAGGAAAGAGTGAAAGAGAAAAAAACTCTTGAATAGTAAATTCCTTGGTTCTACCCAACCTTCAAGGGAGCCCCAGTGGCACATCAGTTAAAGTGCTAGGCTGATAATCAAAAGGTCAACAGTTCAAACCCACCAGCAGCTCTGTGGGAGAAAAGGCTTGGCAAAAGATTATAGCCTATAACCCCTGAAACTACAGAGCCAAGATAATCTTTGAAACTTAAACAAAAATATTTGCTAAAGTCATCTTAAAACCAAACAGTTTAGCATAACTAGTAAAAAAAGGTCTTCCTTAAGCATTATGCTCTTTTAAGAATTATATGGGATTAAATTAATAACAGAAACTCAAAAGATTAGATCAGAAACTTAAGAAGATCATTTGTTTATGTTAACAAGGGAAGAATAATTCAGAAAAGGAGGGTGAGAAGGTCACACATCTTGAATGTAATCAGTCACTAAATTATACACGTAGAAACTGCTGAATTGGTTTATGTTTTGCTGTGTATATTCTCAACAACAGCAAAATAAATTAAATCTCAAAGAAGAAGGAAAAAAAAACATTATGGCTTAGGAAACTCTATGGGGCAGTTCTACTCTGTCCTACAGGGTTACCATGAGTCAGAATGACTCAATGACACATAACAAAACCCAGCCTTCAACTGGACACCTAGAAACAGATTTACTGCTGCCAGCCTCAGACTCCACATTAAATATTTAACAGCTTCTACAATAACAATCAATTAACACAGTGCAGGCAGTAATTTAAACATACCTTAAAAATAAGTTCTGGAGAAGAAGCTGCCACCTCTTCTATGTCAATGCCGCCCTGGGGACTGCCCACCAGAACGGGGCCATTGCAAGCCCGATCCATCAGAATTGCCAAGTATGTTTCTCTGGAAATGTCCAGGGCTTCAGCCACCATAACCTATTAGTAGGAAAGTCAAATTAATTCAGTATTGAGTTGATTTTCACTTGGAAATCTATATAAACTCACAACACAAATCAAACAGCTTCATTTTCAGGCTCTTAAAACCCAGCAAGTGAGCTTCCAGAGATTTGAGAGTTCTGCTCTCTTGGTACACAGTGCCATTTTCACCTCTTTAATTGATCCTGTTAACTTGTTCAAGTGACAGGTATTTGGTTTGCCTCAAGGAACCTTCTCACTTTAATCTTTTTTTGTTTTTTTCCTTCCTCGAGAAACCCTCACACTTAAATAAAACTCTAGGGAAGGAGCTGTTATTTTAATTTGAAATATTAATAGTACATATATATTACTATTAAGGAGCGCTGATAGGACAGTGCCTAAGGCATTTGACTGCTAACCAGAAGGTTAGTTGTTCAAATCCATCAGCTGTTCCACAGAAAGAAAAGAGAGCAATGTACTTGCATAAAGATTTACCAACTCAGAAAAACAATGGAGGTTCTATGAGTTGGAATAACTAGATGGCAGTGAGTGTGGTTTTTTCCTTCTTCTTCTTCTTTGTAATATTACTGTGCTAATTTTTCTCAGATTCCACTGTTAGAAAATCAAGTTTGACTATCAAAGAAGGATTCTTTTTACAGTACATCTGATGTAACATATGTTTATTGTATTTATCTCCTGGATCACTATATTTTATTTCATTTTATACTTTCTTTTAAATTATAAACAAAATATTCGCTTGTTCAAAAATCCTGCAAATGGTATCAAAAGTGTATAAACTAAAAAGTGAAAGTACCTCACTACTGTATACCCCCACCAAACAAACACACACACTTTGGGCACCATCATCAAGAGAGCAGTGGTGATTCAGTGACAGAATTCTCACCTTCCATAAATGAGACACAGGAGGCTCCATTCAATGCACTTCATGTGCAACCAACACTTCTCCATCAGTGGAGGCCTACATCCTGCTATGATGCTGAACAGCTTTCAGTGGAGCTTATAGACTAACACAGACTAAGGAGAAAGGCCTGGTGACTGACTTCTGAAAATCAGCCAATAAAAACCCTATGAATTAGATGGTCTTTCATCCAATCTGCAATCACTTGTGGGGGAGAGCACATGACCAGGCAGCCGTTAGTTCCACTGTTCATGGGGTCCCAAGAATTATGGGCTGACTCTACAAGCAGCTAACAAGAACAAGCCACGGTGGCCACTGGCACACATGGAACCTTTGGGATAATTATAAAAAGGTGCCCTTTCCTCTGGGAGAATCGGGCCACATGCCAGGACCATGATCAAGCAAGAGGCAGGCTGGAGGGATGGAAATGAGCCCTCACTTCCTGCCTCAGCCTAGTACCCTTTTGTTCTACACAACTTCAACAAGTGAATGTAGCAACTCTCTCAAGAAAAATCAAGACCAACTCTTCAGTCTTTTTTCAATACACCTGCAAACATTACAGTAATGGAATCATCTTATGCATGGGAACATATCATATGTACTAGAATTCCTTTCTTAATTTAATACTCCAGTGTGAACATCTTTCCAAGATCTCTCTTCATAGTGACCGCAAGTACATATATGCCGAAAGTTATTTAACCCTGGTGCTGCAAATAGTTAAAATACTCAGCTGCTAACTGAAAGGATGGAGGTTTAAGTCTACTCAGAGGCACCTCAAAACAAAAGCCTAGTGACCTACTTTGAAAAAAACAGCCACTGAAAAGCCTATGGTCATAGTTCTACTTTGACACACATGGCCTCACCATGAGTCAGCTCAATGGCAACTAATGGTGGTGGTGATTTCATCAAGTCCTAAACCAAAACCAAACCAAATCTGCTGCTGTCAAGTTGATTTTGCCTCATAGTGACCACAGAGGACAGGACAAAACTGTCCCATAGGATTTCCAAGACTGTGATCTTTACAGAAGTAAACTGCCGCTTCTTTCTCCTGCGCTGACCTTGTGTCCAGCAGCTGAGCGCTCTAATCACTGAACCACCAGAGCACCCTACCATGCTCTACTCATAGGTATTTATGTGCCTTTCAATATTCTAAACTGCTACTTCACTGATTATTTTTATACGTGTCATTTTTCATTTGCTTTAGGATTTTGGTAGATAAGGCCCTTGGAACAATAATGGCTAGGATTTAGGTTTTTCATATTTAAAATTCTGGTAAGCACTATCAAATTGTCCTCCAGAGAGGCTATACCAACTTATATTCCCAATGAGAAGGTACAAGATATCTTCAATGAGTTTTTAAAGAAAATAAGAACACTCCCATAAATAATTAGTAACTGAACTGAAAATAAGAACACTTACACTGCTTTTCCTAAAAGTAATTAAAAAATAGGTTTTACAAAAAAATTGGTTAAACAGCATTTGATTTTAGCTACCCAGATGGCACAAAAAAAAGTTTTAAGATACATATAATAAATACATGATGATTTAAAAAGATATAATGTAATGAATACATAACTCCTTCCTGAAAAGTTTTTCAAATTTTGATAGAACTTATCACCACTGAAAAGGAGCCCTGGTGGCAAAGTGGCTAAGTGCTAAGCTGCTGACCAAAAAGTGGGTGGTTCAAATACACTGGCATTGCCATGGAATAAAGAGGAGGCAGTCTGCTTCCATAAAAATTTACAGCCTTGGAAACCCTATGGGACAGCTCTACTCTGTCCTATAAGGTCCCAGTGAGTTGTAATCCATTTGGCAGTGGGTCTTGTTTTATGGTTATCACTAGTTAAAAAGAAAGAGCTCTGGTAGCGTAGTGCCTAAAGAAAATACCTTATACGAGGTTTCGTATCAATTCTTTTATCACAAATGGCTAGTAGGGTTGTTGTTGTTGTTGTTATATGCCATCGAGTCGGCCCCGACTCATAGCGACCCCTCCTTGGGTTTCTGAGGCAGTATCACTACGGAAGTAGGATTGTCCAACCTTCCTTCCAAGGAGTGGCTGGTGGGTTTGAACCACCAGCCATCTGGTTAGCAGTCAAGTGCCTTAGGCACTATGCTACCAGAGCTCCCGGCTAGTAGGGTATGCGTATATAAAAAGTACTGCTTGACACACAGTGTTAGATTTACCTAGAACCATTCTGATTTCAAGTTGGTTGTTCTTTCCAATAATACAGGAAAATGAATGTGAATTTATTAGTGAACACCTACCTTTCCTTCACCCTTTAGGTTGTCTGAAACAAGTTTCAGAATTTCTGATTTAGGAGTAGGAAAATATTGGAAGTAGAAATAGTTAGTATTATTCTTTCCTCATCAAATACATTAACTTAAGTTTATAGAAATAACATAATATGGAACAACTTTAAGACAAACATTATAGTTAAGACAATCAGTTATTTCTCTAGAAGAAGAAAGCTGTTTTGAGAAATATGGTAGGCACAAAAATACCAAATGAGGAACATGTTCTATTTGTGCTTTCAAGTCTACTGGCACAACCACTATTCACTTTCTAATGTAGAGTTATTCTAGTAAATAAGATTTAAAGATTTTTCATAGTTATTCTTAGAAGCAACACAACATCATATCTTTTTAGGACAAGTGTCGTTCAAGAATCCTATTCTTAATCTTCGAAGATGTTGACAGATGTGCTTTGCATTCCATCAAAATTCTATTTGCAAAAGACCAGATGCTGTCTCAAACAACTCCTTCTTGATAGAAATAATGTATTATTCTTTACAAAAAAAGTCCCCAGGAAAATGAAAGCAACCGACAGAAAATTCAAGACATTTTACACAAAGCTCATTTTTCAATGTTAGTATGCCATCTAACAGGATGCCAGAACATTTCAGAAACTGTTATAGAGAGAATCTAAATGGACTCCGTGAACACTCATCCCATGAGACGCTTAGTTAGACACATTCTGAAAAAGCCTCATCCATGAATTACACAAGTAATGTCATAAGCACTTCCCTTCTAGAGTCCTCTTGCATAAAAAGCTTTTTAACTTCCTTTATCCTATTTGACCACCGAACGTTTTAATTTGTAACAGGACTCTGAATAAATAAGATTATATACTTTCAATTTTGAACTGCCCCTTTGTGGATCAGTAACCACTAGTGACACTAAAACATGGACAACATGAGGAGGAACACTGTCTCACATCCTGCATTACTGTCCCAAGCAGCATGCAACACACTGGCACACATTAAGAAACAAATATATGGTGTGTTGTTTTCTTAAATAAAACTTAGAAACAGAAAGTTTCTATAATCCAGGGGAGTCTCCCTAGAGGCATCTTAGAAGAAAGGCCAAAAAATTGGCCATTGAAAATCCTTTGTAGCACAGCTCTACCTTAACCATATGGGATGCCATGAGTCAAAAATGACTCAGTGACAATCCATTTTGGTTTATAATCTGGGGACTTCAGTTTTGAGAAGATGGAGTAGATGCACTGTAGTGCAGTTAATTATTTAGTATTGTTGTCTGCCACAGTCTTCCATTTTGTGATGTACTGTAAATCCTAGCCTCTGTGTCTGTGGATATGGTCCCATTTCATGTCCTTTATGTTAATGAAGCAGGATTAGGGGGTTATGTAACTTGAGTCTCTGCCTTACTAGAGGGTGTGACTCAAGTCACTACACTTAGTTTCCCTGAGTGAATGGTCTGCATTCAATGTATATGAATACTTTGGCAAAGTTCTCTCTCTGGTGCTGGATCCTGTATCTGCTTCATCATCATTTGACCCCTGGTTCTTGGGACTTCAGCTAGCCCAACATCTGCCCTGATTCATCAGCTTCCACAGTACTGTGAACCAGCAGCCTATTGTCTAACCTGCCAATTTGTGTTCATTAGCCCCTGCAACCACATGAGTGGGGAGAATCCTCCAGACTGATGCCTGATCCACGGATTTGGGACTTAACCAAACTCTTTAACCATGTGAGCCATTTCCTGTATTATCCTTTTGTGAGTTCTCTGAGACCTTATAGTGAGTTACAGAACCTTAAGATGGGAGGCAGAGTACTGAGAGGCAGAGTAATAGCTGATGTTAGAGATGAGGGAGTAGTACAGCAGTTTGGAAAAGTTGGACATTTGCTCCACTTCATAGGAGCCAACCTTGTGCTGATCCTTCAAAAAGAAATTATTCAAGCAAGTACCTTTCCCTATTCTTTTTGGTAAGTACAAATAAAAACCTTAGACATGATATTAAAACAAATTAATATTAGCTAGGGCCCTCAGGATCCAAGGAACTACATGGTGATGAGTTCCCTGGGTTTCCTTTTTGCCTCTTAAATCTCAAATATGTACTGGAGATGCCAGCAAGCCAGACACACCAAAAGCACAGACAAAAAAATCCTCAGGCCCATATGGTTTCACTAGAGAATTGTACCAAACATTTAAATAAGAATTATCATCAACTTTAAATAATCCTTTCCAGAAAATAGAAAAAGAAAGAGTATCTCTCAATTCATTTTATATATTTGCCTAATAGCAAAATCAGGGGGGGAAAAATGCAAAACAGAAAAACTACACACCAATATCCCTCATGAATATCCATGTAAAAATTCTTAACAAAATAGTGTGTTGTTGTTATTAGGGGCTGTTAAGCCTCCAGAGTTGAATCCATTTGTTCAAACATCTCAGTGGGTATTCGTCAATTCTGTCAATAGTTAACAAAATATTAGAATATATAAACAAGTAATATATAGGCTCTGGTGGCATAGTGCCCAAGTCATTTGACTGCTAACCAGAAGGCTGGCAGTTCAAACCCATCAGCCACTCCTTGGAAGGAAGAGTAGGCAATGTATTTCCATAGAGATACAATCTCAGAAACCCAAGGAGGGGTCACTATGAGTTGAATCTACTTGATGGTAGCAAGTTTGGTCTTGGCTTTTATACACTATGATCAAGTGGGTTCATACTAGGGATACAAAGATTTTCAGTATTTGAAAATCAATACTGTCAACTGCATTAACAGGCTAAAGAAAAAAGTTCATGATTATATCAATTAATGCAGAGAGAACTCGTATGACAGCATTCCCCATCTATCCAAGACAAGAATGCTCAAAAAAATGAAATACAGGGGTGTTTCCTCAGCTTGATGGAGGGCATCGACAAAACACCTGGAACTAATACTGTACGTGTAATAGTGAAAGAGTGAATGCTTTCCCCTCCTTAAGACTGGGAACAAAGCAAGGATGACTCAGCATAATGCAGGAAGTGCTACCCGGCAAAATAGGGAAAGAAAAAGTATACATACTAGAAAAGAAATTATCCTTATTTACAGATGACATGATCGATTATGTAAAAAATCCCAAAGAATCTACCAAAAAACTAAAACTTGATACTAAGTGGGTACTGCAAAAATCAATGAATTTCTATACATGAGTAGTGGACACATGGGCACCAAAACTGAGAATCTAGTAACATTTATAATGGCTAAAAAAAAATGAAATATTTAGTTGTAAATCTAAAACATGTACCACACTTGTATGCTTAGAACTACAAAATGCTGATGAAAAAAAATAAACTAGATCTAAGAAAATGGAGAGACACATCATGAATTGGAACACTCAAAAACACCTCTGCCACTGAGTCAATTCTGACTTATAGCAACCCCATAGGACAGACATAGGAGAAATTTCCCTAGGGTTTCCAAGGCTCTCAATCTTTACAAAGAAGCAGACTACCTCAGCTATCCCAAGCTGAATGGCTGGTAGCTTCAAACCACTGACCCCTTAGTTAGCAGCCTAATGCTTTTAACCACAGCACCGCCAGAGCAATTCTCTCTAAATTACTGATATACAGGTTCATCAAAATTCTATCAAAATCCCAGCAAGCTTTTTTTGTAGATAGAGCTAAAATTACTGATATTTATATAGATAGCCATAGAAACTAGAATAGCTAAGACAGTTTTTAAAAGAATAAACTGAGAAGAATCAGTCTGCCTAATTAAAAACTTATTACAGTAACAGTAATCAAGACTGTGTGATATTGGTAGAGGGATATTCATATGTATTAATGGAACAGAAGAGAAAACCCAAAAATAGATCCACAGAAATATGCTCACTACATTTTTGATGGAAATGCAAAAGCAATGTGATGGAGGAAAGATAGCCTTTTCAACAAAACGTATTACAGCAACACAGTAGGGGTGGGAGGATCTATTATCTAAGCCTCACATATTATATAAAAATTAACTCAAAATGGATCATAGACTTAAGTGGGAATGCAAAACTACAAAATGTTTAGGAAAAAAATGGGAGAAAATCTTTGGTATATAGGCTATAGTCAGTTGCCATCAAGTCAATGGTGATTCATTACAAACTCCCTTGTGTTCAAACTCATGGTGTCTCTTGGGTGGGTTTGAACCATCAATCTTTTGGCCAGCAGTTGAGTGCTAAATCTTTTGCACCACCCAGAAATCTGGTATATGACTAATTAAAGAATTCTTGGACTTGATCCTAGAAGTACAATTCACAAAAGGAAACACTGATAAGCATGTCAACATGAAAATTAAACATGTTCTCCTTACAGAGGATGAAAAGACAAGCTAAGACTGTTGTTGTTGTTATTTGCCGTCGAGTCGACCCCGACTCATAGCGACCCCTCCTTGGGTTTCCGAGGCAGTATCACTACGGAAGTAGGATTGCCCAACGTTCCTTCCAAGGAGTGGAAATTATTTGAAAACCACACATATGACCAAGGATTAGTATCAAAAATAACCCTCAAAACTCAACAGTTTCTTTTTTTAAAAAAAGAAAAACACACATCTATTTAGAAGATGAACAAAACACATAGAGACATTTCACCAAAGAAGATGTACAAGTGACAAAGGATACGAAAAGATGTTCAGCATCAACGGGGAAATACAAATTAGAACCATAAAGAGATTATTACTACATACCTAACTGGAAGAAATACAGAGCCATCTACTTCTGAAAAAATCGGCCACTGAAAACCTTGTGAATAGTAGTGAAACACCTGTCAGAACAGCTAAAACAAAAAATAATGACACTTTGGGGAGGGGGTCACGGAAGGGACCAGGTATGCTGGTCTGATAGACCCTGATGGAACCACTGAGACTATGGTCCCTTGTTGCCCTTTAGGTCTGGAAATAAACCCACACCTGTGGCTTCCAGCCAAACAAAAGACAGGCACATGAGGTGAACATTTACAATAGGCAGATACATTCCTTGGAGAGAACAATCATGGAAGATTAGAAAGGCTGTGTGTGCACAGGGACAGCTCAGGGGGCAGGAGTGCATGGACAGATGGACACAGGAAAGAGGTCACTATCTGCAGGAAATGGGAGGGGAGCTGTTGCATTGTGGTTAATTGTAGTCAATGTCATGAGACAAAGTGTATGTGAACTGCTGTATGGAAAGTGAATTTGCTCTGTAAACTTTCACCCAAATCACAATGAAATAAATAAATAAAAATAAAATGACACTACAATGCAGTAAAATGTTAAAAGTGTTTGTAGCTGAAAGATGGGACTAAAGAATTATGTATTCTTATTCTTTCAGCTTCTCAATATTTTCCAAACTATCTTCACTAAGCATGTGTCGTTGTTGTTGTTAGGTGCTGTAGAGTCATCTCTGACTCACAGCGATCCTATGTACAACAGAACGAAACTCTCACCAGTCCTGTGCCAGCCTTATGATGCTTGCTATATCTGAGCCCATCCTTGCAGCCAGTTAGTCAATCTATCTTGTTGAGGGCCTTCCCCTTTTTCAATGACCCTCCACTTTACCAAGAGTGATATCAGTCTCCACTGAAAAGTGAGCCATGGTGCTTTGGAACAACTAAGGGAAAAGAGGAAGTGAGCCAGCAGTGGTTTAGAACAACTAAGGGAGACAAACTTGTCTGTCAGTTTGGCATACTGTGGTGGTGTGTGTGTTGCTGTGAGGCTAGAGGCTATGCCATGAGTGTTTCAAATGCCACCCAGGGTGGACAGGTTTCAGTAGAGCTTCCAGAATAAGACAGGCTTGGAAGATCTGGAAAAAGGAAGAGGCCATCCACTTCTGCCATCCACTTCTCAAAGAATTGGCTGAACAAATAATCAAATCGATGCAGATTCTGTATGTATGAGCCTCATATACCATTAAAAATCGTTCCTCATTGTCTCAAGCTACAAGGCACACATTAAATTAGAACATCACTAAATTATAACCACTACTAGTTGCCATCAAGTCCACTATGATGCATGGTGAACCCATGTGTATCAGTGTAGAACTGCACTCTTGGTTACAGCTGATCATAAAATTTAAAAAGAAACAAAAGCACTGTGCCAAGTTGTCATGGATTAAATTATGTCCCCCCAAAATATGTGTCAATGTGGCTGAGCCATGATTCTCAGTGGTTTGGCAGTTGTATAATGAAGTAATTTGCAGTTATGTAATGATATGATTATCCTCATGATGTGATCTGATGTGATCAGCCAAACAGGTGTAAGAGAATTAGGGTACAACGCAACACCCTTCCTCAGTTCACAGCCCTGATCCAATGAAAGAAGAATTTCCCTAGGGTGTGGCCTACATCATGTTTTATCTTACAAGAGATAAAAGGAGAGAGAAGGAGGGAGCTCAGTATCACCAAAAAAGAAGAGCCGGGAGCAAAGCATGTCTTTTGGACCTGCAGCCCCTGCACTAAGAACCTCCTATAAGGGGAAGACTGATGCCAACACACATGGAGGTCTTCAAGGGACACTGGACCCACAGATGCTGAAAGGAGACAATAACTTTCCACAAGAGCCGACAGGGATAAGAAAGCCTTCCCCTAGAGCTGGCATCCTAATTTGGACTTTTAGCCCTCTAAACTGTGAGAGAATTAATTTTTGTTTGTTAAAAACACCAACTTGTGGTATTTCTATTCTAGCAGCGCTAGATAACTAAGATATAAGCCAAAAGAAAATTAAGCAACAAAATTAAACACTTTTGAGTTTGAACAATTCTCGCATCTACCTAAGAAGCAATGGGAAAGGGAAATACATAGCCTGTTTGTTGGCACCCTTAATATTTAGAACACCTTTATGCTGTCAGAGTGATGGAGCTAACGACCCATCAGTATTCCACTCTCCCTCCAGTTCAGAAGCCTTTGAAGGGTCAGCATAGATCCTATTATAATAAGTACACCAGGAATCAGTCAGTATTTTTTTTTTTTTTTCAGGTCATGCCAAGAATTTTCCAGAGAACTCCATGAAAAGTAAAAATGGAACATATTTCCTCTGTGTCCCCAACCACTGCACACTAGCAGAGATCATCAATTCATGATGCTGAGTCATCCAAGTGGACAGATGCTACCTCAAACTGTAGCTCTAATTGGCTGTTACAAGGAGGCCTTCTAACCATCTCTTCGCCTGTCAGTTCATTGTACTGTGGTACCTTGGTGTTAATGTGAGCTGGAGGCTATGCCACCAGTATGTCAAATACCAACAGGGTCACTCATGGTGGACATGCTTCAGCAGAGCTTCCACACTAAGACAGATTGGGAAGAAAGAAGGAGCCATTCACTCCTCAAAGAACTGGGACAAATGAAAACTTTATGAATATAAGTGAAACGCTGTCTGATACACTACTGGAAAACTTTATGCATAGCCCTGAAACACTGATACAGTCCCCAAAGATGTGGACCTCAAGTTGGAAGACACTGAAAACAAAGACTGGGAAAGAGCTACCCCCTAAACATAATGGAGATCTTAAAAATGTGGATGGAGTAAAACTTTCAGGACCTGCATTTGATGAAGGGGCATGACTCAAAATGGGAAGAAACAGCCAAAAGCATCCATTAATAATCAAAACATGGAATTTATGACATATGAAGAAAATTGGAACTTGTCAAAATGAAAGGAAAGGTATAAAGATCTATATCCTAGGAATTAGTAAGCTGAAATAGACTGGAATTGGCCATTTTGAATCATACAATCATATATATGATCTAATATGCAAAGAATGGCAAATTAAAGAAGAATGGAGTCATATGCAGTGTCACAAAAAAATGTTTTAACTTCTATCTTAAAACATGATGCTGTCAGTAGGATAATATCCATACGCTTACAAGGAAGACCAGCTAATACTATTATTATTCAAATTTACGCAGCAATCACTAAAGTCAAAAATGAAGAAATTTAAGATTTTTACCAAGTTCTGCAGTCTAAAATTGACCAAACACACACTCAAGATGTACTGATTACTGATAATTTAAATATAAAAGTTGGTAACAAAGAACAATCATTAGTAGTTGGAAAATATGGTCTTAGTTATAGAAATGACACCCAAGATCACATGACAGAGTTTTGGAAGACAAACAATTTATTCATTGCAAACATCTTTTTTCAACCACATAAATGGTGGCTATACATGTTGACCTCACCAGATGGAATACAAAGAATCAGATCGACTACATCTGTGGAAAGAGGCAATGGAGAAGTTCATTATCTTCAGCCAAAACAAGGCCAGGAGCTGACTGTGGAACAGACCATCAATTGCTCCTATATACATTCAAGTTGAAGTTGAAGACAATTAAAACATGTCCACAGGAGCCAAAATGTGACCTTGATTATATCCTACATTTAGATTATATCCCACCTGAAGAACATGTTTGACACATTGAACACCAATGACAGAAAACCAGACAAGTTATGGGATGACAATAAGATCATCCTTTAAAAAACCAAAAGGTCATTAAAAAGACAGGAAAGGAAGAAAAGACCAAAATGAATGTCAGAAGAGACTCTGAAACTTGCCCTTAAACGTAGAGTAGCTAAAGCAAATGGAGGAAATCACAAGATAAAAGAGCTGAACAGAAGATTTCAGAGGCAGCTTGAGGAGACAAAGTCAAATTAAATGAAAGGTGCAAAGACCTGTGGTTAGAAAACCAAAAGGGAAGAACACACTTGGCATTTCTCAAGCTGAAAGAATTGAAGGAAAAAATTCAAGCCTCAAGTTGCAATACTTAAGGAGTCTATGGGTAAAATATTGAATGATACAGGAAGTATCAAAAGAAGATGGGAAGGAATACAGAGTCACTGTATCAAAAAGAATTGGTCAATATTCAACTATTTCAGGAAGTGGCATATGACCAAAAAACAATGGTTTGAAGGAAGACATTCAAGCTGTACTGAAGGAATTGGCAAAACACAAGGCTCCAGGAAGTGATGTAATACCCACTGTTTCAACAAATGGATAAAGAACTGGAAGCACCTACTTGTTTATGTGAAATAATATGGCACACAGCTACCTGGCCAACTGACTGGAAGTGACATATATAGGTACCCACTCAAAAGAAAAGTGATCCAACAAAACGTGGAAATTAACAAACACAATTATCATTAATATTACCTGCAAGTAAAATCTTGCTTAAGATAATTCAAAAATGGTTGGTGCAGGATATTGACAAGAAACTTCCAGAAATATAAGATGGATTCAGAAAAGGATGTGGAACAAGGGATATAACTGCTGATGTCATATGGATCTTGGCTAAAAGCAAAGAATACCAGAAAGATGTTTACCTGTGTTTACTGACTATAAAAAAGCATTCAACTATGCAGATTGTAAAACATTATGGATAATGTTACGAAGAATACAAATTCCAGAACTGTGCTCATAAGGAACCTGTACACTGAACAGGAGGTTGTTGTTCACATAGAATAAGGGGATACTGCATGGTTTAAAATCAGGAATGGTGTGCATCAGGGTTGTATCTTTTCACCATACTTATCCAATCTGCATGCTGAGCAGATAATCTGAGAAGCTGGACTATATGAAGAAGAACATGGCATCAGTACTGGGGGAAGACTCATTAACAACCTGCAATATGTAATGACACAATCTTGTTTGCTGAAAGTCAGTCTTTTGGTTACCTAGGGAGCTCTGGTAGCATAGTGCCTAAGGCAACTCCTCGGAAGGAAGGTTGGACAATCTACTTCTGTAGTGATAGATACCACCTGGGAAACCCAAGGAGGGGTTGCTATGAGTCAGGTCCAACTCGGCGGCACATAACAACAAGAACAGTGCCACTCTAACAGAAAATACCACAAATGGGTAGCTTGAACAAACAGGAGTTTATTCTCCTACAATTTTGGCTAGAAGTCCAAGTTCAAACTGCCAGGCCCTAGGGGCTGCTTGAAAGTCCCTCACCCTTCGGCTTCAGCTCTGCCTCTTGCTCCCGGTCCACTGAAGCTGGAGGCTTTCTTCACTCGAGCAACTGCTGGCTGCTGAGGCTAGAAAATCCAAGGTAGACAAGTAAAAAGGCACAGTCCTGATATTACCAAACTACATGGCAGGCCATTGATTCAAGTCCATTAAGAGTCCCAAAACAGGGGTGAATAGAAGGTCAATCTACCAAATATGAGTGATCAACACAGTGGCATTGAGGAAAAGGAAAACAGAGAGAGGTGCATGGGAGGTACAGACAACAAAGATGAACCCTTTTGCACATACAGTACTGTGCTGTCAGTGAAGACAAACTGACAGGCTGAACTATTAGGTATGTCTATGCAGGGGGGAGTGTGCCCAACACCAAGTATAGGGTTGGCAGACAGTGTTACTACAAGAGAATCTGAATGTTCTATAAGAATTCCCAGGTATACAGTAGAGCTGACGAGGGACAAAGTTGTAGCCACTTCTTGGACACAGCCAGCTACCCACAGGGAGCAAGGAGTTGGACCTGTGGGCTTAGGACCATAGTCCCAGGGGGCATCAAGATTAATTGGCATAACATACTAAACAAAAACATTGTTCTACATTCTGCTTTGGTGAGTAGCAACTGGGATCTTAAAAGCTTGCAAGCGGCCATCTAGATGCAACAATGGGTCTCTCTTATCCAGAGCAAAGAAGAATGAAGACAACCAAAAATGCATGGAAACAATCAGTCCCACCCAGGGACTGGTACACCATGTGATCCTCAGCCTATACAACTATGAGACCAGAAGAACTAGATGGTGCCTGACTACTACTGTCAACCACTTGGAGGGAGATCTATGTAGGAGATCCTGGATAGAGTGGGAGAACAATGTGGAATGAAACTGAAAATCATTTTGAAAA
>NW_006921736.1:1125512-1134026 GCF_000298275.1 Orycteropus afer afer
GAGTGTGCTGACACACTGTGGGGATAGTGTCATGGAACAATTTATGTATGAATTTACGTATTGAAAAACTAATATGCTACGTATAATTTCACCTAGAGCATAATAAAATGTTGCTGTTGCTGTTGTTGTTTTTAAAAAAAGGAGTCCTAACATTGGCAGAAAACATGGCAGGGTATTGAATAATGACTTGGCTACATGCAGAATTTAAGTGTGTCAAAAGCTGCAGACCATTTTCTAAATCTCCTCCTTATATACTGGGAGCAGACCACATCCCTAAGGACGCTACTCAGCTGCTCATAGTAAATTCCACCTTGGAGCTGATTACCAGTCTTATCAGGGGGAATACTACATCCAGCTGCCCAGCAATTCAAAACCAGGCCCAGCCAAGTTGACACATTACGTTAACTATCACAGTGAAGATGACTTGAAACACTTACTGAAGAAGATCAAAGAGTAGAGTATTCAGTACGGACTCATTTTACTTGGATCCACAATCAACACTCATGGAAACAGCAGTCAGGAACTCAGACAGTGCACTGCACTGGGCAAATATGCTAGAACGGACCTCTTTAAAATGTTGAAGAGCAAAGATATCACTTTGAAGACTAAGGTGTGCCTAATCCAAGCCATGGTATTTTCAATCACCTCATATGCATTTGAAAGCTGCACAGAGAATAAGGAAGACAGAAAAAGAGTTGATACTTTTGAATTGTGGTGCTGGTGAAGAATACTGAAAATACCATGGACTACCAGAAGAATGAACAAATCTGTCCCAGAAAAGGTGCAGCTGGAATGCTTCTTGGAAGCAGGAATGGCCAGACTTCACCTCACCTACCTTGGTCATGTTATCAGAAGGTACCATTCCCCTGGAGAAGGATATCATGCTTGGTAAAGTGGAGGGTCAGCAAAAAAGGAGAAGCCCCTCAATAAAATGGAAAGACACAGTGGCTACAATGATAGGCTCAAATATGCAAGGATTTTGAGGATGGCACAGAACTGGGCAGTGTTTCATTCTGTTAAACAAAGAGTCACTAGGAGTCTGATACACCACTTAACAACAACAACCATCAACACTTCCAGGGCTAGATTCACAGGTATGAGACTTGTGCAGTGATAGAACACCTTGTGCTCAGAAGGGCCCCACACTAGGTTTATTCCTTGCTACTGCCCTCTAGAAACTTGACCACAGGTCCCCGTACTATTACTTTGTGGTGGACCTTGCAAATCCTGTAGCTGATCCTCAGAATAAGAGAGTGGTATGGCAGGAAAGCAGGGGAAAGAGAAACCAGAGGGCATGACAGAGCAGAGCAGCAGCCAGGGATCCAGGTAAGGGGAACGACCCAGGCCCCATCCCCATCAGCCAGGAAAGCGAGGCAAAGAGAAGGCAAAGGGAACCACAGAACAGAGCAACAGCCAGGGATCCAGGTAAGGAAAGGGACCCAGGCTCTACTCCCATGAGCCAGAAAAGCAGGGGGAAAGAGAAGCCAGGGGGATAACAAAGCAGAACATCACCAGGGATCCAGGTAAGGCGAGAGCGGAGAGGTTTCTAACAGCTAAGCAAGAAAAACTTGCATGTCCGTTTGTCATACTATTGGGGCTTTCATCTTGCTGTGAGGCTTGAGGCTCTGACACTGGTATTTCAAGTGCCAACAGGATTGCAAATGGTACACAGGTTTCAATGCAACTTACAGACTGAGACAGACTAGGAAGAAGGAAGAGGCCATCCACTTCTCAAAGAATTGGCCAGGTAAAACCTTATGAATAGCAGAGAAACACTGATATGTTACTGTGCAACTTTATGAATAGCCCACAAACATTATCCGGTATAGTGCAGGAGAACAAGCCCCTTAGGTCAGAAGGTTTTCAAAATACAACTACAGGAAAGAGCTGCATCATCAAAGTAGAATCAACCTTACTGATATGGGTAAAGTAGAGCTTTCAAGACCTCCATTTGATGATGTGGCATGAATCAAATTGAGGAGAAACAGCTGCAAACATTCATAATTGAAACATGAAATGTACAAAGTATGAATCCAGTAAAACTGGAGGTTGTCAAAAAAGAAATGGAACACATAAAGATTGATATCCTAGGCATTAGTGAACTGAAATGAACTGTTTTTGGCCATTTTGAATTAGATAACCATATGACCTACTATGCTAGGAATGGCAATTTGAAGAGGAATGGTGTGGCATTCATCATCACAAAGAATGTTTCAAGATCTGCCCTGAAATACAATGCTGTCAGTGATAGGATAATATCCATATGCCTACAAGGAAGACCAATTAATATGACTATTATTCCAATTTATGTACCAACCACCAAAGCCAAAGATGTGGAAACTGAAGATTTTTATCAACTTCTGCAGTCTGAAATTGATCAAACATGCAATCAAGATGTGTTAGTTATCACTGGTGATTGGAGTGCAAAAGTTAGAAACAAAGAAGAATCACTGATAGTTGGAAAATTTGGCCTTGGTGACAGAAATAATGCTGGAAATCGCATGGTAGAATTTTGCAAGACCAATGACTTATTCATTGCAAATACCTTTTTCCAACAACACAAATGGCAGCTATACATGTGGACTTTGCCAGATGGAATACACAGCAATCAGATTGACTAAATCTGTGGCAAGAGGCGATGGAAAAGCTCAGTATCTTCACACAAAACTAAGCAGGAGCTGATTGTGGAACAGACAATCAATTGCTCATACGCAAGTTCACACAAGTCCACAATATCCAAATTATGACGTGGAACATATCCTTCCTGAATTTAGAGACAATCTAAAGAATAGATTTGATGCATTGAACACCAATGACCGAAAACTGGAAGAATTGTGGGATGACATCAAGAATATCATCCATGAAGAAAGCAAGAGGTCATTAAAAAGATGAAAAAAGAAGAAAAGACCAAAATGGATGTCAGAAGAAACTTTGAAACTTGCCTGTGAATGGAGAATAGCTAAACCAAATGGAAGAAATGACAAGATAAAAGCGATGAACCTAAGATTTCAAAGAGCAGCTCAAGCAGAAAAAGCCAATTACTGTAATGAAATGTGCAAAGACCTGGAGTTAGAAAACCACAAGGGAAGAACACACTCAGCATTTCTCAAGCTGAAAGCACTCAAGAAAAAATTCAAGCCTCAAGTTGCAATATAGAAAGATTCTATAGGCAAAATACTGAATGATGTAGGAAGCATCAAAAGAAGATGGAAGGACTACACAGAGTCACTGTACCAAAAAGAACTGGTCGATGTTCATCAATTTTAGGAGGTGGCATATGATCAAGAACCAATGGTACTGAGGGAAGAAGTCGAAGTTGCACTGAAGGAATTAGTGAAGAACAAGGCTCCAGGAATTGACGGAATACCCATTAAGATGTTTCAACAAAAGGATACCCTGTTGGAGGCACTCAGTTATGCCAAGAGATCTGGAAGACAGCTACCTGGACAACTGGTTAGAAGAGATCCATATCTGTGCCCATTCTAAAGAGAGGTGATCCCACAGAATATGGAAATTATTGAACAATATCATTAATATCGCACACAAGTAAAAATTACTGAAGATAATTCAAAAATGGTTGCAGCAGTACATTGACAGAGACTTCAGAGATGCAGGCTGGATTCAGAAGAACACGTGGAACAAGAGATATCATTGCTGATGTCAGATGGATCTTGGCTCAAAGCAAAGAATATCAGAAAGATGTTTACTTGTGTTTTATTGACTATGAAAAAGCACGTGATTGTGTGGATCATAGGAAATTGTGGGTTCCATTGAGAAGAATGGGAATTCTAGAATACTTAATTGTACTCATGAGGAACCTATACATAGACCAGGAGGCTGTTGTTCGAACGGAACAAGGGAACACTGCATGATTTAAAATCAAGAAGGGAATGCGTCAGGGTTGTATCCTTTCACCATATTTATTCAATCTATATGCTAAGCACATAATCCAAGAAGCTGGACTATACAAAGAACGTGGCATCAGGACTGAAGGAAGGCTCATTAACAACCTGTGATACACTGATGACACAACTTGGCTTGCTGAAAATGAGGCTGACTTAAAGCACTTACTGATGAAGATCGAAGACTACAGTCTGTAGTATGGATTACATCTCAACATAAAGAAAACAAAAATTCTCATGACTAGACCTGTAAGCAGCATCATGATGAATGGAGAAAAGAATGAAGTTGTCAAAGACTTTACATTGCTTGGTTCTACAATCGATGCCAATGGAGGCAGCAGTCAGGACAGCAGATGATGTATAGCACTAGGCTGCAAAGGACCTCTTTCAAGTGCTGAGGAGCAATGATGCCTCCTTGAGGACTAAGGTGAGCCTGACACAAGCCATGATATTTTAAATTGCCTCATATGCATGTGAGAGCTGGACAATGAATAAGGAAGACCAAAGAAGAATTGATGCTTTTGAGATGTGGTGCTGGAGAAGAATGCTGGAAGTACCACAGACTGCTAAAAGAACTAACAAATCTGTCCTGGAGGAAGTGAAGCCGGAATGTTCCTTAGAAGCAAAAATGGCCAGACTTCGTCTCACCTACTTTAGTCATGTTGTCAGAAGGGACCATTCCCTGGAGAAGGCTGACATGCTTGGTAAGATGGAGGGTCGACAAAACAGGGGAAGGCCCTCAATGAGACAGACTGACACAGTGGCTGCCACGATGGGCTTAAGTATACAAGGGATCACATAGCTGGCGCAGGACAGGGCAGTGCTTCGTTCTGCTGTGCATAGGGTCACTATGAGTCAGAGATGACTCAATGGCACCTAACAACAATAACAACATGGTAAAAGAGGACACACTGAGAGGAAACCACTAGATTATGGCTTCAGCTCTGTCATTCACTATTTCATGATTGAGGGCTGAGGCAGGTCACTTTCCTTTTCCTGGACTGATTTTCTGTGTGTGTGTATATATGTATGTCTATGCATGAGCACATATGTGAGAGACATATGTGTGCACTCACATGTGTGTGAGTGTGTATGAAAGATAGTGAGTGTGTATGAAAGATACACAGTTGAGTGCTCCAGCCTACTACCAAACCAAACCCACAGCCACTGAGTCGATTCCAACTCACAGCAACCCTGTAAGACAGAGAAGATCCACAACAGAGGGTTTCCAAGACTGTAATGTTTAGGGTAGCAGACTGCCAGATCTTTCTCCTGCGGAGCAGCTTATAGGTTCAAAACAATGACCTTTTGGTTAGAAGCCAAATTTCTTTAATCACTGAATGACCAGAGCTTCTTGCTGCACCAACAGACATTACTAATTCAACATATTCCACCAAAAACAAACAGCGACTCAAAAGAGCTGTAATCTCAGACTTCTGGTAATACGGTGGACTAGGGAGACAACCTACAAGACTCTCTTCACCAAAGAAAAGAGTAATCGATTGACATAGATACAGAAGATAATCCTGGAGCCCTGAGCTTTAAAAAGAAGGATACAGAAGTAGATTACACAACAACTAGTAGAAGAACCTTAATGAAAACAGTAAATAAGAAGACAAACAGAGCTGTGGACTCTCAGCTATCCTAATAGCACAGACAATTTGCATATTCTTATGTGGTGTTAGGACCTGAATATTAACCTAAAAATCAGCCCTGCTCACCAAGGGCTGCTGCATGGACACATGAACGATTGCACTGGTGGCAGATGACTAAAATGGGAAAGAGGAAAGGAGGAGACAAATTGAGTTGTGGACTTTCGACTGTCAGGGGGGCAAAGTCATTTTGAATGTTTACAAGTGTGTGGCCATTTTACATAATTAAAGCATCAGCTTTCTTATTCAGATTCTAGAGACCTAAGAACAGGTTCTGTTTGCCAACTACATCATAGACATACCTCAGGCTGATGACTAGAAAGATGCAATATTCCCCTTGAAACTCTTATACCCCATACACTCTTGGTAAACAGAAGTGCAACCATCCCTTACCATCATCCACCTTCTGAGCTGGTAGGAATTCCATCCCACTCCCTGTGTGCTGATGGAGGCTGGGTGACCTGCTTGCCCCCCTCAGATTTGTTTTTTAATTTTGTTTGTTTGTTTTTATTCTTTTTTTCTTTCTTCCTTTTTGCTTTCATTCTTGCCTTTTCCCTTCACAAGTTATAGTTTTTGGCATTTTTTTTTCTCTTCCCTTTTCCTGGTTCCCATTTTTTAATTTCTTGTGGTTCTTCCCATACCTTGTTTTATTTTATTATTATCATTACTATTTTATTTTTTTGCATTTTTCTCATTTTTTTCTTCATTATTTGCTTACTTTAGCACTTCTCTCTCCCTGCCCACTGCAGGTATTCTGGATACCCTCCTTTTCCTATTTATATTTTTTTCTTTTAAAAGTATTTCTTTGAATATTTCATCTTATTTATTGCCCTTCTTATTGTTGTTCTTCTTTTTTCCTTTCTCTTTTTGGTGATTATTCCTGTGTGTTTATGTGGTGTGTATTTTTTATCCTCTTTTTATTTTTTTTGTGGTATATTTGATTACTACTTTTGTCCAACTGAGTAGGAGACAGCAACTGTGCTCATATGATCCAAAAATACCCATACCTCTAGCAGCCAAACTTACTGAGTGAGGGCCATCACTTGCTTCTGCAACTAGACAATGACACACAACAGCCAATATGAGGTTGACTCACCCTTAAATGCTTTTCACAAACAGCTAACAAAGATCTGTGGACCCACTCTCATTCTCTATCACACCCACTAGCAGACAGGTGGTAAGTACCACAAACTAGCAAACAGAGGAGCACAGTACCCTGCTCACTCATATATACCCAAACAAAAGAAAGAACAGGAAAATCTCAAGTGAATCACTCTAATATACAACCACCAACTAAATACAAATACAAGAATGTCACAATTTCTCAGAGATCACAGTCCACACAAAAAAAGTAAGATAAAGCAGTAGAAACAAAGTAACAGGATACACACTCAGAACATATCTCTGAGAGAGAAGCAGCATTGGAACTCCCTGAAAAGAAATTCAAAAGAATTATACTTAGGTAGTTTAAACAGATTGAGAGACAGATCAAGGAAAATGGTGATGAAATTAAGGAAAGCACAGACAAGAACAATTTCAGATGACAACAAAATGAAAAATTAGAAATGATACAAAATCTACAGATAGAAATCCAGAAGATTAATACTAAATTTTCAGAAATAGATAACACATTAAACAGGCAAAGGAGGACAATTAAATTAATGGAAGGCAGTACTATCAAAATTGAAGATAAATACCTAAATATTTCTTTGGAAAGGGATCAAAGAGACAAAAGACCAAAACAAAATAAAGAAAGTCTAAGGCTCATGTGGGAGTATGTCACTCATCAAAAGGAGTGACATACATGTAATCAGAATTCCAGAACAGGAAGAGAAAAATAAAACCACAGAAAAAAACGTTGAAGATTTGTTGGATGACAATTTCCCTGACATAAGATGAGAATATATTCATTAAAGAAGTCCAATGAACCCCAAACAGTTTAGTCCCCCCCAAAAAATCACAAACACATATCATCATCAAACTCACTAAAACCAAAGATAAAGAAAGAATCCTAAAAGGAGCATGGGAAAAACAATTACCTAAAAGGGCAACTGATAAGACTAACCTATGATTTCTCAGGAGAACCCATGCAGGCGAGAATACAATGGGACGGTATATATAAAACCCTGAAAGAAAAAAATTTCCAACCATGAATTATATATACCCAGCAAAACTGTCCCTCACATATGATGGTGAAATGAGGACATTTCCAGATATGCAGAAATTAAGGGAATTTTGTTAAAACCAGACAAATCTTACAAGAAATGCTGAAGGGAGTCCGCTAGACAGAGAACCAACAACAGCAAACAAAAACCTACCATTAACACACTTGATGACATAACCAAGAAACCAACCCAATTATGGAACTATCCAAAGTAAATAAGCCTACAAGATTGTAAACAGGGAACTAGAGACATCAACTGAGAAATGAAGACAAGTACAAACCAAAAAGAGGGAAAACAGTATGTAGTTACAGAACTTTTAAATGGTGAGGAAGATAAGACAATTCTAACACAGAATGGACTGTTCTAAACTTGGAAAGAGAATTATAAATCATAGGATAACCTCAAAGAAAAAAACATAAATCGTCAAATCAAAATAAAAAAGAGGACAAGGACAAATATTAAGCAATGAACGAACAGTAAAACAATAGCAATGAAGGAAAAAATTACACAATTCATAAACACAACGAGCTGAGCACATAAAATTATATGGAACAGGAATGAGTTCAGAGAGCGGTCCTACACTAAAGAAAGGAGCAATGTCGTCTTCACTTTAGGGGACCTTCCAGACGTTCTCTGAGTGCTTCCAAGTTGATCCTAATCCCAACTTTGTAGCTTGTTACTTGATTACTGTTAAGATGGCGGACTAGGCAAAAGGATTGCACAGACCCTCTTCAACAAAGAAAAGGGAAACCAATTAACACAGACACAGAAGATAATCTTGGACCCCTGAGCCTT
>NW_006921736.1:1141329-1159186 GCF_000298275.1 Orycteropus afer afer
GTATCCAAGATCATATACAGGGTTGGCAGACAATGGGCCTCTCGAAGAGTGTGAAGGGATGGACACTGGGAGGAGGTAACTATGGGGAGGAAGTGGGAGGGGAGCTGCTGCATTGTGGATTTTGGTCAATGACATGAGACAAAGTATATGTGGACTTCTGTATGAAAAGTGAATTTACTCTGTAAATCTTCACCCAAATCCTAATAAAAAAAATAAAATAAAATAAATTATATGGAACAAAGAAATCAGCAATACCATGAAAAAACACATAACTAAAATACAGCAACAAATTCATACTTGCTGATAATTACATTGAATGTAAATGGATTAAATGGACCACTCAAGAGATGGAGAATTGCAGACTGGATAAGAAAACATAACCCATCAATACATTGTCTAGAAAAGACACACCTTAGACACAAAGACAAAAAGAGACTAAAAATCAAAGGTAACAAAAAAATATATCAAGCACATGGTAAATAAAAAAGAGCAGGATTGTCAATATTAATTTCATATAAAATTGACTTTAAGACAAAAACCACCATAAGAGACAGAGAATGATTAAAGGATTAACTGAACAAGATGAGATAACCTTAGTAAATATCTATGCACCCAATGAAAGAGCTCCAAAACACATAAATCAGACATTAAAAGAACTGAAAAGGCAAATAAATGACTCCACAGTCATAATAGGAGACTTTAATACATCACTTTCAATCAAAGACAGAACTGAAAAGAAAGCCAACAAAGATGCAGAAAAACTAAAAAATACAATCTATCAACTTGACCTTATAGACATCTACAGAGCCCTTCACCCAAGAACAATACAATATACATTATTTTCCAGTGCACATGGAACATTCTCCAAGACAGACCTTATGTTAGAATACAAAGCAAGCCTTAATAAATTTAAAAGCAGTGAAATATTGCAAAGCATATTCTCAGATCACAATACTATAAAATTAGAAATCAACAGGAGGTAGATCAACGGAAAAAGAGCAAACACATCAAAACTGAATAATACCCTCCCTTAAAAACAACTGGGTAATGGAGGAAATAAAAAATGATATTAAAAAAACTCCTTTAATCAAACAAGAATGAAAACACAACATACCAAAATCTTTGGGGGCAAAAGTAGTGATCAGAGGCCAATTTACAGCTCTAAATGCATACATCAAAAAAGAACAAAGAACCAAAATAAATACCTTAACCCAACATCTCCAACAATTAGAAAAAATGCAGGGAAAAAAAGCCTACAGTCAACAAAAGAAAAGAAATAATAATGATTTGAGTAGAAACAAATGAAACAGAAAATAGAAAGACAACAGAAAAAATCAACACACTAGAAGTTGGGTTTTCAAAAAGATTAATAAAATTGACAAATCACCAACAAAATTAACAAAGGAAAAGAAGGAGAGAATAAAAATAACATGAATAAGAAATGAACTGGGTAATGTCACAACAGAACCAACTGACATAAAAAGGATAAAATCAGAATACTATGAAGAACTATACAACAAAAAATGTGAAAATTTAAAAGAAATGGACAGATTTCTAGAAACATACTACTTACCTCAACTAACACAGACTGAGGTAGAAAATCTGAAAACACCTATAACAAGAGAAGAAACTGAACAGGTCATAAAAAAAATCACCAACAAAAAACAATTCCCACCCCAGATGGTTACATGGACGAATTCTACCCAACACTCAAAGAAGAAGTGACAACAATCCTACTCAAACTACCATAGAACATAGCAAAGGATGGAATCCCTCCAAATTCATATTACAAAGCTGGCATAACCTTGATACCAAAACCAGACAAAGAGAACACTGAAAAGGAAAACTACAGATCAAGATCCCTCATGAATACAGATGCAAAAATATTCAATGAAAACCTAGCTAATAGACTCCAACAATGTATCAAAAAAATAATACACTATGACCAAGTGGGGTTCATACCAGGAATGCAAGCATGGTGCAACATTAGGAAAACAATCAACATAATTCATCACATAAGTAAAATAAAGAAAAAGATCCACATGATCATATCAGTTGATGCAGGAAAGGCATTTGATAAAATACAACACCCATTCTGAATCAAAACTCTCAGTAAAATCAGAATAAAAATGAAATTCCTCAACATAATAAAGGGCATCTATGCAAAACCAACAGCCAACATTATTCTCAACGGAGAGAGATTGAAACCATTCCCCTTGCTATAAAGAACTAGACAAGGACGCTCTCTATCTCCATTTGTATTCAACATTGTATTGGAAGTCCTAACCAGGTCAATAAGGCAAGAAAGGGAAATCAAAGGCATCCAAATTGGTAAGGAAGAAGTCACACTATCCCTATTTTGCTGATCATTGCTGATGATATGATCCTATACATAGAAAACCCAAGTGACTCAGCAAGAAAACTACTGGAACTAATTGAGAGATTTAGCATAGTGGCAAGATACAAAATTAACATCCAAAAATCAGCTGGATTCCTCTACACCAGCAAAGAGATTGCTGAATAGGAAATAAGGAAATCAATACCATTTACAATAGTTACCAAAAGATAAAATACTTGGGAATAAATCTTACCAGGGACACAAAAGACCTGTACAAAGAAAACTGCAAAACACTATTTCAAGAAACCATAAGAGATCTAGGAGCTCTGGTAGCATAGTGCATAAGGCACTTGACTGCTAACCAGAAGGCTGGAGATTCAAACCCACCAGCCACTCCTCGGTAGGAAGGCTGGGCAACCTACTTCCATAGTGATACTGCCTCGGCAACCCAAGGAGGGTTCACTATGAGTCGGGGCCAACTCGATGACACATAACAACAACAACAACTATGTAAAAAGAGCTAAATAAAATTATTAAAATTAAAAAAAACATAAGAAATCTATATAAATGGAAGAACATACCATGCTTGTGGACAAGAAGACTGCACACTGGGAAAATGGCATTGCTACCCAAAGCAATCTGCACATGCAATGCCATCCCAATCCAGATCCTATCAACAGTTTAAGGATAAGAAAAACCAATCACTCATTTTAGCTGGAAAGGAAAGAGATCTTGGATAAGCAAAGCTCTACTTAAGAAAACAAACAAAGTAGAAGGTCTCACACTCTCAGATCTTAAAACCTACTTTATAGCCACAGTAGTCAAAATAGTCTGATATTGGTACCATGACAGACACACAGACCGGTGGGACAGAATTGAGAATCCAGGAATAGATCCATCAACTTACAGGCAGCTGATTTCTGACAAAGGGCTGAAATCCATTAAATGGGGAACAGATGGTCTCTAACAAATGGTGCTGGTAAAACTCAATATCCATTTGCAGAAAAATGAAACAACATCTGTACCTCACACCATACAAAAAACTAACTCCACATGGATCAAAGATTTAAATATAAAAAATAAAACTATAAAGTTTCTCAAGGGAAAAATAAGAGACAAATTGAGGAGCCATAACTTAAAGTCTTAGCCAGCAGGATCATCCATGTGGACAGGTTTCAGTGGAGCTTCCAGAGAAAGATAGACTGGGAAGAAGAAGAAAAGGGCCATCAACTTCTCAAAGAATTGGCCAGTGAAAACCTTATAAACACTAGTGAAACACTGTCTGCTACAGTACTCAGAAACTTTATAAATAGCCCTAAAACTTAGTCTGATATGGTGCCAGAAGATGAGCTCCTCCTCCTCAGGTCCGAAGGCACTCAAAACATGATTAGGGAAAAGCTGCTGCCTCAGAACAGAGTTGATCTTAATGACGTAGATGGAGTAAAGCTTTTGGGACCTGCATCTGCTGATGGGGCACGACTCAAAATGGGAAGAAACAGCTGCAAACAATAATCAGAACAGAAACCATATGAAGTATGAATCTAGGAAAATTTGAAGTTGTCAAAAATTAAATGGGATACATAAAAATCAGTATCTTAGGCATTAGTGAGCAGAAATGGACTGGTTTTGGCCATTTTGAATCAGAAAATCATATGAGATACTATGCCAGGAATGAAAAACTGAAGAGGAATGGTGTGGTATTTATTGTCACAAAGAATGTTTCACAATCTATTCTGAAGTACAATGTGTCAGTAATGGGATAATATCCATACGCTTACAAGGAAGACCAGTTACTACTACTATATTATTCAAATTTATGCACCAAACACCAAAGACAAAAACAAGGAAATTGAAGAATTTTACCAACTTCTCTGTAGTTTGAAATTGACAAAACATGCAAACAAAATGTGTTTTTACTGGTGATTAGAATGAAAAAGTTGGAAACAAAGAAGAATCACTAGTAGTTGGAAAATATGGCCTTGGTGATAAAAATGACCCTGGAGATCTACCTGATAGAATTCTGTAAGACCAACGACTTACTCATTGTAAACACATTTTTTCAACATAAATAACAGCTATACACGAGGACTTTGCCAGATGGAATACAAAGAAATCAGATTGACTACATCTGTGGAAAGAGGTGATGGAGAAGCTCAGTATCTTCCGCCTAAACAAGGCCAGGAGCTGACCGTGGAACAGACAACGACTGCTCATATGCAAGTTAAAGCTGAACTTAAAGACAATAAACACAAGTCCAAAATAGACAAAACATGACCTTGATTATATCCCACCTGAATTTACAGTCCATCCAAAGAACAGATTTGATGCATTGAACACCAGTGACTGAAAACCAGTGGAATTGTGTGATAACATCAAGAACATAATCCATGAAGAAAGCAAAAGGTCATTAAAAAGAAAAGACCAAAATGGATGTCAGAAGAGACTCTGAAATTTGCTCTTGAATGGAGAGTAGCTAAAGCAAATGGAAGAAACAAGATAAAAGAGCTGAACAGAAGATTTCAAAGAAGAGCTCA
Organism: Orycteropus afer afer; assembly: GCF_000298275.1. Taxonomy (NCBI): domain Eukaryota; kingdom Metazoa; phylum Chordata; class Mammalia; order Tubulidentata; family Orycteropodidae; genus Orycteropus; species Orycteropus afer. The sequence goes on from NW_006921736.1 coordinate 1,146,202, forward strand.
AGAGGTCAAAGTCAGTTATTACAATGAAATGTATAAAGACCTGCAGTTAGAGAACCAAAAGGGAAAAACACGCTCAGCATTTCTCAAGCTGAAAGCACTCAAGAAAAATTCAAGCCTCAAGTTGCAATACTGAAAGATTCTATGGGCAAAATACCGAATGATACAGGAAACATCAAAAGAAGATGGAAGGAATTCACAGAGTCACTGTACCAAAAAGAATTGGTCAATGTTCATCAATGTCAGGAGGTGGCATATGATCAAGAACCAATGGTACTGAAGGAAGAACCTGAAGGTGCAATGAAGGAATTGGCAAAAAAAGAAACCAGGAACTGATGGGATAGCCATTGAGATGTTTCAACAAATGGATGCTGCACTGGAGTACTTACTCATCTATGCCAAGAGATTTAGAAGACAGCTACCTGGCCAAATGACTGGAAGAGATCCATATTTGTATCTATTCCAAATAAAGGTGATCCAACCGAATGAAGAAATTATCAAACAGTATCATTAATATCACATGCAAGTAAAATTTTGCTGAAGATAATTCAAAAATGGTTGCAGCAATATATTGACAGGGAATTTCCAGAAATGTAAGCTGGATTCAAAAAAACATGTGGAATGAGGGATATCATTGTTGATGTGTCAGATGGATCATGGCTGAAAGCAAGTAATACCAAAAAGATGTTTACCTGTGTTTTATTGACAATGCAAAGACATTGACTGTGTGAATCATAACAAATAATAGATAACACTGAGAAAATAGGAATTACCGAACACTTAATTGTGCTCATGACGAACCTGTACATAGACTGGGAGGCTGTCATTCCAAATGAACATGGGGATACTGAATGGTTTAAAGTCAGGAAGGGAGTGCATCAGGGTTGCATGCTTTCACCATACTTATTCATTTTCTATGTTGAGCAAATAATCTGAAAAGGTGGACTATATAAAGAAGAAGTCTGACATCAGGATTACAGGAAGATTCATTAACAACCTGTGATATGCAGATAACACAACTTTCCTTGCTGAAAGTGAGGATGACTTGAAGCACTTACTGAAGACTAAAGACTGCAGTCTGTAATACAGATTATATCTCAAAATAAAGAAAACAAAAATCCTCACAAGTGGACCAATAAGCAGCATCACAATAAACAGAGAAAAGATTGAAGTTGTCAAAGACTTCATATTACTCTACAATCAATACCAACAGAAGCAGCAATCAAGACAGCAGACGACATACTGCAATGGGCAAAATCTGCTGTCAAAGATCTCTTTAAAGTGCTGAAGAGCAAAGATGTCTTTTTGAAAACTAAGGTGCACCTAACCTAAGCCAGGGAGCTCTGGTGGCAAAGTGCCTAAGGCACTTGACTGCTAACCAGAAGGTTGGCAGTTCAAACCCACCAGCCACTCCTCGGAAGGAAGGTTGGGCAATCTACTTCCACAGAGATACCACCTTGGAAACCCAAGGAGGGGTCCATGTGAGTCAGAGACGACTCGATGGCACATAACAACCACCACCACCACCTAACACGTGTATTTTTCCATCGGCTCATATGCATGTTAAAGCTGGACAATGAATAAGGAAGACCAAAGAAGAACTGATGCTTTTGAGTTGCAGTGGTGGAGAAGAATACTGAAAGTACCATGGACTGCCAAAAAACTAACAAATCTGTCCTGGAAGAAGTGTAGCCAGAATGCTCCTGGGAAGTGAGAATGGCCAGACTTTGTCTCACCCACTTCAGTCATGTTGCCAGAAGAGATCATTCCCTGAAGAAACATGTCATGTTTGGTAAAGTGGAGGGTGAACAAAAAAGGGGAAGGCCCTCAATGAGATAGACTGACACAGTGGCTGCGACTATGGGCTCAGGTATCACAAGAATTGTGAGGCTGGCACAGGACCGGGCAGTTTTATTCTGTTGTACGGAGGGTTGCTATGAGTTTTAGCCAATTCAATGGCACCTAACAACAACAACAACAATTTATGGCATAAATAGACTGTCAAGCATAAACCAAAATGCACAAACAGCAGAAAATAAACTAGACAAATTGGACCTTCTAAAAATTAAATTTTCTCCAAAAGAGTAAAAAGAGAATTTACAGATTGTAAAAAAAAAAAAAAATTATTTGTCAACAACGTATCTCACAAGGGACTTAGCTCTAAAATTTATAGAAAACTCCAACACCTCAACAACAAAAAGAAAAACAATACAATTAAAACACAGACAGAAGATATGAAAAGACACTTCACCAAAGAGGATATTCAGGCGGCCAACAAACACATTAAGAAATGTTCACAGTTGTTAGCCATTAGAGAGATGCAAATCAAAACAACAATGAACTAGCATCTTGCCCCAGCATCAATAGCAAAGTTCAACAAGACAGAAAATAAGAAATGCTGGTGAGGATGTGGAGAGATCAGGAATTTCATGCTGTTCATGGGACTATAAAATGATACAACCACTATGGAAAGCTGTATGGCGATTTCTTAAAAAGCTGGAATTAGAAATACCATTTGATCCAGCAATCCCTATAAAAATGAGAGCCAGGATAAGAACAGATACATACCCACCCATGTTCATCGCAGCACTATTTACAATACCAAAAAGATGGAAACAACCTAAGTGCCCATCAACAGAAGAATGAATAACCAAACTATGGTACATACATACAATGAAATGCTATGCAACACTAAATAATAATGTAGAATCTGTAAAACACCACCTAACATGGATGAACCTGGAAGACATTATACTGAGTGAAATAATCACAGAAGGACAAATACTATATTAGTTCATTATTGTAAAAAGTTGAGGAAAGTTTTATGTATGGAACGAAACTTTCTTTGTTGGTTACCTGGAGTGGGAGGGGAGGGAAGAGAACACTGCTAGATAGGTAGAGACAAGTATTGATGTGCGTGAAGGGAAGGACAATGTACCAGATGTGAGTGATCAACATGGTGGCACTGAGGAAGACAAAGACATACAGAGGGACATGCGAGGTTTAGACAACAAAGATGAACCTTTTGCACATACAACACTGCGTTTTCAGTGATGGCAAGTATTGATCTACAGGTAGACAGATTGGTGGACAGGCTGAACAATCAGGTATGTCTAGGCACGGGGCAGTGTGCCTGTGACCATATATAGGTTTGGCAGATGATGTTTCTACAAGAGTACTTGTATGTACTGTAAGAATGTCCAAGTAGAGCTGACAAGGGACAAGGTTGTAGTCATTTCTTGGTCACAGCCAGCTACCCAGAAAAACCGAGTAGTTGAACTGGTAGGCTTGGGACCACAGTCACAGGGGACATCAAGCTCAATTGGCATAACATACTACATAAAACATTGTTCCATCTCCTACTTTGGCAAGTAGTGACTAGGATCTTGAAAGCTTGCAAGCAGCCATCTAGATGCAACAATGGGTCTCTCCTTGTCCAGAGCAAAGAAGAATGAAGAAAACCAAAGATTCATGGAAACAATTAGTCCTAGCGACTGGTACACCATGCGATCCGCAGTCTATACAACTATGAGATCAGAAGAACTAGATAGTGCCCGGCTACCACTGTCAACCATTCGGATGGGGATCTACCTAGGAGATCCTGGATATAGAGGGAAAACAATGTGGAACAAAACTCAACATCATTTGGAAAAAAAAGGGGGACCATATTTGCTGGTCTGATAGAGCCTGGTGGAACCACTGATACTATGGCCCCTAGCTGCCCTTCAGGTCTAGAACTGAACCCACACTTGTGGCTTCCAGCCAAACAAAAGACAGGCATATGAGTTGAACATTTACTTGAGGTAAATACACTCCTTAGAGAGAACAATCATTGGAGAAAGAAGGGCTGTTTATGCATGGGGGACAGCTCAGAGGGCAGGAGTGCATGGAAGAATGGACACAGGGAAGAGGTAACTAACAGGAGGAAGTGGAAGGGGAGCTGTTGCAATGTGGTAAACTGTAGTCAATGTCATGAGACAAAGTATATGTGAACTGCTGCATGGAAAGTGAATTTGCTCTGTAAATTTTCACCCAAATCACAATTAAAAAAAAAAAAAAGAAAGAAAGAAAAACTACAATCATGTAGATAATTCTGATACTGAGGACTAAGGATGGAGATGAGGGTGGGAAGACATCCCCCACTAAATATAAGAGCTCAGCTGTCATACCAAGTCCTTTTCAGCTCTACACAGAATATGTTCCGAAAGGGAAAGCTACTGCTCTGTCAACTTGGCACCTGTACAGATCTTCAATGGGTGGCATCTGTACATATCTCCTTCACCAGGTGGCTCCAGTCCCCTAGTTCCTCTGAGTGGCGACCTCACTCCCTTGGCCTGGCAGGCCCCGTTCCTCTATCTCTTGGGTATGCCAGCCCTGCCCCCTCACTCTTGGGCAGCAGCTATGGCTTCATCCCACTGGCCCACATGAATGAGCAGCCCCACACTCCAGAACCGAGTTGATGAAGGTCTGACTCTTTGAAACCTAGGAGGCTGTGGTGGTTCTATCCCCAAAAGCCATGGTCCTACCCTTAAGGCTGAGGAAGCTCTGCTCCTGATTTCCTTGCTCACTCTGCTTCTGCCAATTAATGCCAAAGGCAACCAACTCTACCAGAAATCTTCCTGCCCAAAAAGCACTCAGCTTTCTTGCTCTGTGGGCCAGCCAACCTGCTACTCCATTTCATGCTGATCTCTTCTACCAATTAACGCTCGAGGGCAATCCACTCCTACAGAGAGCTGCCTACCCAATGGCATCCAGCTTTCTCCTCCATGGGCTGGTAAGGATATTGCTCTCATGTCAATCTTTGGGCTCTGCTACTGCCATCTCTCATGCTGGTCTCTCTGCTGGTGTTTGTTACGGTGGTCTCTCTGCCAGTGTCTGCTGGTGTCTTTGTGCTGGTGTTTCAGCGCAGGGATCTCAGGTCAAGTAGGCACTACACTCCTATGTCCACATTTTAGTTATCTGTCAGAGCAGCACCCCACTCTCTCGGTACCATATTCTGTTTTGGTTACCTCTGTGGTGCTCTAATAAAAAATACCACAAATGGAATGGCTTTAACAAACGGGTTTATTCTCTTACAGTTTGGAGGCTATAAGTCTGAATTCAAAATGTCAGGCTCTAAGGGCTGAGTGAAAACCCCTCAATCGTGGGCTTTAGCTCTGCCTCCTACTCCTGGCCCCTTGAAGCTGGAGGCTTTTCTTCACTCAGATAGCTGCTGGCCACTGAGACTGACAAACCTAAGGTCGACAAGTAACAAGGCACAGTACCCATGTTATCAAACAACACAGCAGGGCATTCATTCAAGTCCATTGAAAGTCCCAAGACTGGCAGAACATGGCAGACTGCTGAACAACAACATGGCTACATACAGGGTTCAAGTGTGCCATAAGCTAGAGACTGTTCCCAAGGCTTCTCCTTATATATGGGAAGCAGACCACAGCCCTAAAGCAGCTACTCAGCTGTTTGTGGTAAATCCCACCATAGAGGTGATTGCCAGTCTCATCATGGCAAATAAGTACTACCAGCTGCCCAGCCACTTAACCAGGCCCAGCCAACTTGACACACAACCTTAACTACCACATTCTGGTCATGTACTTCTACCTACTTGTGCTAAAGGCTGATGACAAAGAATAACACTGATCTTACACCAATTACTAAACAGATCACTTGAGGTAAGAAACTAAATGCCACACTGTCAAAGAGCAGTGCTTCATTAGATTCTGTCCAAACCTAAAGCACGATTTTCTTTCTTCTTCAACACACACACACAGAAAATGACCAAAAGCACTCATATTACCTTGTTAACTTTCACACCATTTTTCGGAGTTTGCTTTGTTGCTAGATTATATCCAATCATCTGTTTAGCCAGCTGTTCCACAACTTTAGGGCTACAGAGAGAGAAAGAGATAATAGTTAATTTTATTTCCAAGTTAAAAACCATTTTAAAGCAGTGTCTATTATACCTATTTCCATACTGCACAGGGTCCACCTCCATCCTCACTTAATCTGTGTGTCTTCCTGCTCATATAATATATTGTAGTAGAAGCTAACAGAGGTGGGAAAAATGAATGAATGAGTGAACACATGAATGAAATATATGATGCTTGTTTACCTTTGCTATTCTTTCCCCCAAATAAGTTACATTCATAGTAAAGAGACAACACTACATTGCATAACAGATGTAGATAAGATATGAAAAAATAACGAAGACCTGATTGAAGGTAATTTGCAAAGTACTGAACAATGAGAGGGCTAAGAGAAGGAGTAAGGACCAAACTAAATAATATGATAAGTTATGTGACAGGAACAAGGAGAGGAAGAAAGTGTTTGGTGCTTGGAGACATGGGAGATAAAGTTGAAAAGATAGGCTTAGATAAAAGGAAGGCTTGGACTATCAGACAGGATACAATGATGCCAAGTTCTTGAGTAGCAGAGTGAGGTTATGGAAATAGAAATTAATTTGCAAGTCATATCATTCCTAATACTAATGATAAGTCATTAGTTGTCTAGGAGAAGAAGAGTGTTTACTTTGAACAAATTAGGAAAGAAAAATCCATTGAGAGAAAGAAAAATGGACATTGCCAGAGCCCACTACCTGTAATGTCTGTTCCCTGCACTTGCTGCCTCCTGCTCCTACCTCATCCCAACTGTCTTCCTTAGTGCTCCTTTCAATCATGAATAAGATCTTCCATAATGGCTTGGCCCCAAAAAAGGAATTTATGTCTCTAGACTTACTCTTTTGTTAAATGAACGCCTCCTTTCAGCCCACTATTGAAGACTCCTTTTCCTCTTCCTCCTGCTAAGATCTGAGCTTTTAAAACAATTTCTTTTGCATCTGAAAAAGAAATATCCATAGTAGCTGATTTTAAATTCTCTTTTTCTCCCCCCCAAAGCACAAGGAAAGCAATAATAACATAACTTCCAAACTTGACTAGTAAAAGCTCTCAAACCAACTTTGAAAATAAAGGCAATAAAGAATTTCAAAAGCATCCATGTGCCTAAATGCAAAGCTTGTTTGCGTGTTTACTGAGAACACTCAAATGCCTCCATTTGGTTTAATCAGGTATACTTGACCATCCCAGGGGAATGGAAGGCATATGTTCTTTGCACTCAATAAGAAAAAAAGATGCTAAATAAATTCAGAACAGAGGTATTAATTTTACTGTGTAGTGACATTCTCATGTGGCAGAGGCACCAATCTGCCAGTCAGAGGAACTAACTACCTGTCACCTACCTGAGATGTCAAAGGGAAGACTGGATTATGTGGGAGAAAAGTTTTAAAGACAAAAGGCAAAGCAGTATTTAGTGATTCTATTCATGGAAACCAACAGTTTTCTGAGCAGTTGTTCCATATGTTGATAGGGTTGCATAAGGAAAGAGAAAGTAGATTAAAACTAAAAGCAAGCAATATTTTAAAAATTTGCAAGGTTACAAAACATTCCAGTGGACATGGACTGTGGAATCTCCATTTTTAAATGTACTCAAGGAAAGAGTAAACTGCTTATTCTTGACATTTTAAACCAAAGTCATAAACTCAAGTATTTATGGTCCTGGGAAGACACCTGGGCAGGTGAAACAGATTAGGGTCACCTGGGGCCTCTAAAACAGGAGAGATCACATCCACAACCACCAAAAAAAAAAGGGAGGGAGCAAGTCCTAAAGTCAATTATGTTCAAAAACCAAACCATGTACATCTTCGAGTCTGAGCTGGCATCCTCTGTATGTGATGAATCCTTTTATAAAGAAGAGAACTAAACTAACCATTATCTCTACCAGTTGCTATCAAGTCAATCCTGATTCATAATGACTCCACATATGTCAGAACAGAATTGTGCTCCATAGAGTTTTCAGTGGCTCTGATCTTTCCAAAGCAGATCACCAGACATTTCCTACAGCGCCTCTGTATGGATTTGAGCCAACAACCTTTTCATTAGTAGCTGTGCATTTAACTGTTTTTGCTACCCAGGGACTCCTAATAATCTTCCACAACGCAACAGTAGTTTTCTGGTTCAGCACATCAGGTTTAGATTCTGCAAATCTGGGTTTCAATCTGGCCTACATCCGTTACCTGTGTGACATTCATAATTTACTAAATGTCTCTGAACCTCAGTTTACTGAATTATGTAATACTCAGGAGAATTATTTAAAAAACTAAATGATAATGCATGTGAATGCTTTATTCCAGGGTCTGAATACTCATATGATTAAAGACTACTGCAACCATCATGAGTAGTTCTGGTGGTGCAATAGTTAAGCCATTTGACTGCTAACCAAAAGGTCAGTAGTTTGAACCCAACAGCCTCTCCACAAGAGAAATATGAGAGACTGTCTGCTTCTGTGAAGATCTGCAATCTTGGTAACTGTATGGGGCAGTTCTACACTGTCCTATAGGGTCACTATGAGTTCCAATCAACTCAATGGCAGTGGGTTTGTTTTTGGTTATTGCCACCATCAATAAATTTATTTATTGTCTATGTATATTGTAAAGAATCAAAAGGACCATTTCCACTAAGGCAGAGATAGTAACAAAACTACCATTTGTTGGGTTCTTAATATCCAACACCACTTACGTAAGTGAGAGTTCCATAACTGCTGCCTGTTTCAGCTATGACTGTCATTTTGACACTTATGGGAAGTACTGTTACAGGCAAACAGAGAGAAAGAGCCACAAGAGGTTTTATCCTGAAGGCAATGGAGAGCCACAGAAGGATTTTACACTATGGAGCACTAGATCAGATGGTCACCCTGCTGATGTAGTTACACAGTGTTAAGGCTGACTGTCTTTACTGATTGGCTTTCCTTTCCCCAATATTTGCTATTTCTTTACATTCAAAAAACCAGGGCCTACAAGCCTCTCAAAAACAAGCACAGTTCTTCTTTGCTGCCCTCTACACCCCATAACACCAGTTGCTGCCCTGGAAATGAACCATCCTAACAGCAGTCAAACTGTGACTTAAACTTGTTCCCATAAAACTGAGTGGAAGATTAGCCATGATCTCTGTTCAGTATCAGAAAATCACCAGGAAAGAAACAAAACAGTGAATTTTGCATATTTAGGTTACTGTATATAAGGGGACAGTTAAGAACAAGAACTTTGGCATTATACAGTCCTGGGATAAAACTTACAAGTCCACCTATCACTTTCTTTATAGAGGAGAATAAAACTCAGAAAGGGTAAAGTAGTATGCTGGTCTGTTACATGGTGAAAATAAAGCAATCTATGTTTTGATGCTAATGGTAAAAATAAATAAAATATATATAAATTGCTTAGCTCAATGACTGGCATATTAAAGAAACAGCAAAAAATGATAGCTATCATCATTATGAGCTCAGTGCCACAGCGGTTAAAGCATTCTGCTGCTAACCAAAAGGTAGGTGGTTTGAACCCAGCAGCCACTCCGTGTGAGAAATATGAGGGAGTCTGCTTCCATAAAGATTTACAGCCTTGAGGAGGTTCTCGAAAGATGGTAGACTAGGCAGAAAGACTGCACAGACCCTCTGCAACAAAAAAAGTGAAACCAATTAACACAGATACAGAAGATAATCCTGGACCCCTGAGCCTTGAAGGGAAGGATATAGAAGTGGACTGAACCCCAACTAGCAGAAGAATTTGAGTGAAAATACCAAAAAAGGAGACATACGGAGCTGCAGTCTGGCAGCAATCCTGAGCGAGCCTGACAGCACAGACAGCTTGGAGATTCCCGAGTGGTGGTAGGACCTAAGAATTAACCTAAAAATCACCCTGCTAGCCAGGAATTGCACAGAGGACTGTGCACGGTGGCAGGGGAACAAACGGAGAAGGTGAATAGAAAGGTGGGCTGAGCTGTGGACTTCTGCCAGTCTGGAGGCACTGCCATTTTGAAGGTTTAAAAAGTGGCTTAACTATTTTGAATATTTAAAGAGACAGCGCTCTTGCAGATTCCTGGTGCATAAGAACACGTTCTGCTTTCCAGCAACCCCAAGGACACTCGGGACCTACAAGACTGACAAGGTACAACATTCCTTTTGTTACTCTTATACCCCACACCCTCTTGGTGAAAGGAGGTGTGGCCTACAGGAACTCCATCACAGTCTGTGTGCTCAGACAGAGACTGGGTGCCCTGCCCTGTCCTCCACCGATTTTTTTTTTCCTCTTTTTTTATTTTTATCTTTTCCTTTTTCACTGTCTTTTTTCTGGTGATTAGTTTGCTTGCATTTGTCTGTTTTAAAACAACTAATATTATTAATACATTTGTCCTTTTTATTATTATTCTTAATATTCCCCTCCTAGGTCCTAGTTTTCAGCATTTTTTCTTTTCCCTGTCCCTGGTTGAAAATTTTTTTTTTTTTTTTAATTTAAGGATTTTTTTTTTTTCTTTCCCCCTTTTTTCTCATGATTAACCCTGTTCCTTGTTTTTCTTTTTGCATTTTTCCCATTTTTTTTTCATTTATTATTCTCCTTCCCTACTTTTTTTTCTTAGTACCTTATCCCCATATATTGCAGGTTTTCTTGTTTTTTATTCTTTTTTTCCCTTTTTTTCTTTTTTTGAATACTGTTCCTATGTGATTACATGGTGTGTTTTTCATCCACGGGCTTTTAGTTTTTTGATGGTTATTCAATTGTAATTTATGTCTAACTGAGTAGGAAACAACAGTCCTCATAAGACACAACTACATCCACACCTCCTGCAACTTCAATTACTGAGTGAAAGCCACTACCTCCTTCTCCAACAACAGGCCAACGATAAAAAACCACCAAGAAGAGCCTGAATCACCCTTGGCTGCTCTTCACAAACAGTTAACAGAGATCTAAATACAACAACGCCACGATGTCTCGGAAACAACAGACCATCACAGTCCACACAAAGAAGCAGGATAAAGTGGTAGAAACAAAGGAGCAGGATAGAGATCCAGAACATATCCTTGAGGAATAAGCAGCATTGGAACTCTCTGATAAGGAATTCAAAAGAATTATCTTAAGGTATCTTCAAAGGATTGAGAGACAGACCAAAGACAGAAAAAACCTTAGAAGAATTTTGGAAGAAAATACAAGAACAAAATGACAAAATAAATGAAAAATCAGAAATGATTCTAAATCTACAGACAGAAATACAGAAGATTAATACTAAATTGTCAGAAATAGATAACACATTGGAAGGGCAAAGGAGAAGAATTGATGCGATGAAAGACAGAATTAATGAGATGGAAGAAAAATACCTGAATGCTTCTTTGGAAAAGGATAAATCAGAAAAAAAATCAAAACAAAATGAAGAAAGCCTAAGGTTCATGTGGGATACCATCAAAAGGAATAACTTACGTGTCATTGGAATTCCAGAACAGGAAGAGAAAAAAATAAAACCACTGAGAAAATTGTCCAAGATTTGCTGGAGGAGAACTTCCCTGAAATGATGAAAGATGAGAATATATCCATTCAGAAAGTCCAACGAACCCCAAACAGGACAGACCCCAAAAGAAAATCACCAAGACACATCATCATCAAACTCATCAAAACCAAAGACAAAGAAAGAATCCTGCAAGCAGCATGGGAAAAACAAAAAGTTACCTACAAAGGACAGGCAATAAGAATAAGCTCTGATTTCTCAGCAGAAACCATGCAAGTGTGAAGACAATGGGATGGTATATATAAAACCCTGAAAGAGAAAAATTTTCAACCAGAATTATATACCTGGCAAAACTGTCCCTCAAATATGATGGTGAAATTAGGAGATTTCCAGATAAGCAGAAACTAAGCAAATTTATTAAAACCAGACCAACCTTACAAGAGATGCTAAAGGGAGTCCTCTGAACAGAGAACCAAAAATAGCAAATAACAACCGACCATTAATACACTAGATGACATAACTCAGAAACCACAGCTATGAACATATCCAAAGTAAAATGAGCTTACAAGATTGTAAACAGGGAACCAGAGACATCAATTGGTGAATGAGGACAGCCACAAACAAAAAGAGGGAAAAGACTGTGTAGTTACAGAACTTCTAAATGGTGAGGAAGTTAAGAAAGTTGCAAGATAGAATGGACGGTTCTAAACTTGGGGATATAATTATAAATTACAGGGTAACCTCAAAGAAAAATGATAAACCTTCACATCACAATGAAAAAGAGGACAAACACAAATATTCAGCATATACTAAAACAACAGCAACAAAGGACACGATTCATAAACATAATGAGCTCAGCACAAAATAATGTGGAACAAAGAAACCAGGGACACAATGAAAAAACACGTAAGAAAATGACAGGAACAAATTCAAACTTCTTATTATGAGTGAAATAAGTCAATCACAAAAGGACAATTATTGTATTAGTACGTTACTGTAAAAGTTAAGGAAAGGTTTCTCTATAGAAGGAAATTTTCTTTGTTGGTTACCAGGGGTGGGAGGGGAGAGGAGGGAAGGCTGTTAGATAGATAGAGATAAGTATTGATTTGGGTGAAGAGAAGAGCAATGTACCAAATGTGAGTGATCAATATGGCAGCACTGAGGATGAGAAAGACATAGAGAGGTACATGGGAGGTACAGACAACAAATATGGACCCTTTTGCACATATACAGTACTGCGTTGTCAGTGAAGGCAAACATGGGTACATGGATAGATAGATAGGTGGACAGGCTAAATGATTAGGTATGTCTATGAAAGGGGGAATGTATCCAAGAACATACATAGGGTTGGCAGACAATGGTCCTATAAGTTTATGTGAATGATCAGAATTCCCAGGTGTATAGTAGAGCTGACAAGAGTCAAGGTTGTGGTCACTGCTTGGTCACAGCCAGCTACCCAGAGGGACTGAGTAGTTGAACCTGTGGGTTTGGGACCATAGTTGCAGGGGACATCAATCTCAATTGGCATAACATACTATACAAAACATTGTTCCACCTCCTACTTTGGCAAGTAGCAACTGGGATCTTAAAAGCTAGCAAGCGGTCATGTAGATGTAACGATGGGTCTCTCCTCGTCCAGAGCAAAGAAGAATGAAGAAAACCAAAATTCA
>NW_006921736.1:1159674-1165213 GCF_000298275.1 Orycteropus afer afer
AAAAAAAAAAAAAAAAACATTTACAGCCTTGGAAATTCTATGGGGCCATTCTACTCTAGCCTACAGAGGCACTGTGGGTTGGAAGTGACTCAATGGCAATGAGTTTTTTAATCATCTTTATGATTATTTTCAGTAACTATCCAAACATGGTATATGGGAAGATATTTCCCACTGCTCTTTTGAAGACATCAAGTGGAAAAAATACAATTTAATTGTGACCAAGTAAAATTCTTTAGACAGTATAACCAGGATTCCATTGCTATTATCATTTTTTCATATTCCTGTAATCCAGAAGAATAAGATGCCTTCCTCTCAGAGCTTTCCAGCAGCAAAACTTGAAAGCCAAACAGAATACATAATTGGGCATTCTTAATTGGCAGCACACAGGCTTGATTAGATCAGCTTTAGTCACTAACAATCTAGACACAGCAACAGCTGTATTCACAATAATGTGTTGTCAATTATGCATATCACAATCTGACCACTTGTTAAAGGACCCTATGCCACCCAGTTAGTAGACCAAGCAACCTAATAGCTCAATAGATTATGAAGTCAAACACTGAGGGAAACAGAAAAAGGGAAAGGAAAAGACTGGGTTCAATCTAGGAACATCTTCTGTAGTTCATACCCTAGTCCAAAAGTAAGTTCACAAAAATCTTATCTTTTGATTAGATTTCAAGCACTAAGTCAATACAGCAGGTCATCAGCAGAGACAAGCAAATTTTTCTAATCTTGAAGCAAACCCTAAGAAGCAATTTATTTCAATGGGTATTTATTCAAGCTGCTGAAAATTAAGTGGCCAAATCCAACTAAACAGTAACTAGTCTTTTCATTCAATATTTACCAAGTTAGTTCACACTTAATGTCACTGTTTCTGTTTTTCTTAAGATAGGATTTCTCCAAAGTTCACACCAGTTTCTGTTTGTTTTCACATTATCTCCTGCCTATACTCCAAAAGTGAATTACATAAGAACATCCCATACATGAAATGCAATTTTTATCTGAATATATAGGATCATTTAACCATACTTTTGTAATAACAGGCTAAAAAGAAAAAAATATCATCTACTCTAATAGATATTAATAACCACATTACTAGGCTTTGAGTGAGTATCTACTATACATATTTGGATGGAGTTGTGCAGGCACAGTGGTTAACTACTCAGCTGCTAACCAAAAGTTGGGCAGTTCAAACCCACCAGATGCTCCATGAAAGAGATGTGGCAGTATGGTTCCATAAAAATACACAACCTTGGAAACTCTACTGTTGTTGTTTTGTTGTTAGGTGCCATCGAGCTGTCTTCAACTCACAGCAACCCTATACACAACAGAATGAAATACTGCCCAGTGCCATGCCAGCTCTGCAATCCCTGCTATACTTAACCCCATCGCCGCAGCCACTGTGTCAATCCATCTCGTTGAGGGCCTTCCCCTCTTTCATTGAACCTCTTTCCCAAGCATGATATCCTTTTCCAGGGAATGGTCCCTTCTGATAACATGACCAAAGTAGATGAGATGAACTCTGGCCATTCTCGTTTCCAAGGAGCATTCCGGATACACTTCCTCAAAGAAAGATTTGTTAGTTCTTTTAGTAGTTCATGGTACTTTCAGCATTCTTCACCAGCACAACTCAAAAGCATCAACTCTTCTTCGGTCTTCCTTATTCATTGTCCAGCTCTCACATGCATATGAAGCAACTGAAAATATCATGGCTTGTGTCAGGTACACCCTAGTCTCTCAAGGAGACATCTTTGCTCTTCAGCACTTGAAAGAGTTCTTTTGCAGACAACTTGACCAGTGCTATATGTCATATGATGTCCTGACTGCTGCTTCCATTGGTGTCGATAGTAGAACCAACAATGTGAAGTCTTTGAAAACTTCAATTTTTTCTTCATTTATTGTGATGCTGCTTATAGGTCCAGTTGTGAGGATTTTTGTTTTCTTTATATCGAGATGTAATCCATACTGCAGATTGTAGTCTTCAATCTTCATCAGTAAGTGCTTCAAGTCACCCTCACTTTTATCAAGCAAAGTTGTGTTGTCAGCATATCACAGGTTAATTATTCTCCCTCCCATCTTAATGCCATGTTCTTCTTCATATAGTCCAGCTTCTCAGATTATCTGCTCAGCATACAGATTGAATACATATGGTGAAAAGATACAACCCTGATGCACTCCCTTCTTGATTTCAAACCATGCAGTAACCCCTTATTCTGTTCGAACAACAGCCTCCTGGTCTTTGTACAGGTTCCTCATGAGGACAATTAAGTGTTCTGGAATTCGCATTCTTTTCAATGTTACCCACAATTTGTTATGATCCATACAATCACAAGCTCTTGCATAGTCAATAAAGCACAAATGAACATATTTCTGGTATTCTCTGCTTTGAGCCAAGATCCATACGACATCAGCAATGATATCCCTTGTTTCAGGTCCTCTTCTGAATCCAGCCTGCAGCTATGGAAGTTCTCTGTCAATATACTGCTGCAACCATTTTTGAATTATGTACAATAAGATTTTACTTGCATGCAATATTAATGATATTGTTTAATAATTTCTACATTCCGTGGGATCACCTTTCTTTGGAATGGGTACAAATATGGATCTCTTCCAGTCAGTTGGACAGGTAGCTGTCTTCCAAGTCTCTTGGCACAACCAAGTGAGTGTCTCCGGTGGGGCATCCGTTTGTTGAAACATCTCAATGGGCATTCCGTCAATTCCTGGAGCTCTGTTCTTCGCCAATTTCTTCAGTGCAGCTTTGACCTCTTCCTTCAATACCATTGGTTCTTGATCATATGCCACCTTCTGAGATGGATGAACATCAACCAATTCTTTTTGGTACAGTGACTCTGTGTATTCCTTCCATCTTCTTTTGATGCTTCCTGCATTATTGAATATTTTGCCCATAGAATCTTTCAATATTGCAATTTGAAGCTTAAATTTTTTCCTCGGGTCTTTTAGCTTGAGAAATACTGAGCTGTTCTTCCCTTTTGGTTGTCTAACTCCAGGTCTTTGCACATTTCATTATAGTAATTGGCTTGTCTTCTCAAGCTGCTCTTTGAAATCTTCTGTTCAGCTCTTTTTATCTTGTCATTTCTTCCATTTGCTTTCGCTACTCTCCACTCAGGGGCAAGTTTCAGAGTCTCTTCTGACATCCATTTTGGTCTTTCCTTTTTTTCTCATCTTTTTAATGACCTCTTCCTTTCTTCATGGATGTTGTTCTTGATGTTATCCCTCAATTCTTCTGGTTTTCGGTCATTGGTGTTCAATGCATCAAATCTATTCTTTAGATGGTCCCTAAATTCAGGAGGGATATAGTCAAGGTCATATTCTAGCTCCCGTGGACTTGTTTTATTAATTGTCTTCAACTTCAAGTTGAAACCGCATATGGACAGCTGATGGTCTGTTCCACAATCAGCTCCTGGCCTGGTTTTGGTTGAAGATATTGAGCTTTTCCATCGCCTCCTGCCACAGATGTAGTCAATCTGATTCCTGTGTACTCCATCTGGTCAAGTCCACATATATAGCTGCCGTTTGTGTTGTTGAAAAAAGGTATCTGCAAAGAATAAGTCGTTGGTCTTGCAAAATTCTATCATATGATGTCTAGCATTATTTCTGTCACCAAGGCCAAATTTTCCAAGTACTGGTGATTCTTCTTTGTTTCCAACTTTTGCATTCCAGTCACCAGTGATAATTAATAAATCTTGACTGCACGTTCAGTCAATTTCAGACTGCAGAAGTTGATAAAATCTTCAATTTCCTCATCTGTGGCTTTGGTGGTTGGTGCATAAATTTGAATAATAGTCACATTAACTGGTCTTTCTTGTAGGCATATAAATATTATCCTATCACTGACAGCATTGTAGTTCAGGACAGATCTTGAAACATCCTTTGTGATGATGAATGCCATGCCATTCCTCTTCAAATTGTCATTCCCAGCACAGTAGATCATATGGTTGTGTGATCAAAATGGGCAAAACCAGTCCAAGTCAACTCACTGATGCCTAGGATATCAATCTTTATGCATTCCATTTCATTTTTGACAACTTCTAACTTTCCTTGATTCACACTTTATACATTCCATGTTCCGATTATTAATGGATGTTTGCAGTTGTTTCTCCTCAATTTGAGTTGTCACGTCAGTAAATGGAGGTTTCAAAAGCTTTACTTCATCCATATCAGTAAGCTTGGTTCTACTCTGATGATGCCACTCTTTCCCAATCATATTTTCAGAGTCTTCCAACCTAAGTAGTCTGTCCTCCTACACTGTATCAGACAGTTTTTCTGGGCTATTCATATAGTTGCCTAGTATTGTCATGGACAATGTTTCTCTGCTATTCATAAGGTTTTCCCCGGCCAATTATTTGAGAAGTGGATGGTCTCTTTTTCGTAGTCAGTCTCAGTCTGCAAGCTGCATCAAAACCTGTGCACCATGTGCAACCCCACTGGCATCTGAACCACCAGTAGCACAGCCTCAAGCCTCATAGCAACATACCACCACAGTACAACAAACCGACAGACAAGTTTGTCTCCCTCAGTTGTTTGAAACCTCTCCACCTTCTTTTATCTGGATCCCTCTGTGGCTTACTCAATCTTTCCTGTAAGCCTTGGCTTTCCTTCCCTTTCCCCTCCACGTTTCCTGCCATACGGGGGTTGGAAACTTTATAGGGCAGTCACATTCTATCCTACAGCATTGTTATGAGACAGAATTAACTCAATGGCAATGGGTGTAGTTTGGGACAGATCTATTTTAGGAGAAAAAGCACTGTATAAGACATATTTGATAAACTTATCTCAAATATCATATGATATCAAAAGAAAATTATTTATAATGATATAGAAGGCCTAAAAAAAACTGTACCCTATGACCTTGTTTTACTCTACATATTAGCTGCATTAAAGAATGCTTTCTCAAAAGTTTTCCTCCCACTTGCTACCACAATAGTTCTTCTAATTACAATTATAGAGTTATATTAATTTTTAAAATCTCCTAATAGTCTCATGCTGGATAAACAATGTTATTGGAAGCATTATTAAATCTAAAACAAATTATTAAATCCGAACAAAAAAAAGTTAAATTCATAAAGGGAAGCACAACCCTTAAGTATGGAACATTTTTAATTAGGCAAGCTTTGTCAATAACCAGTTCACTTTGTTTTTTAATAGACAGCATTCTGAAGATATATGCATGCAAAATAATGTTTATGAGACAGTTCAGAGCTTTCCTGCAAATGATAAGTGTCTGAGAATGGTAATCAAGAACACTGATAAGAGTAAGTTATTTTCCACTATCTTTAAAACAGTTTAGAGATGAATGAAATATTTGTATTGTTGAGCTGATTATTTCTTCAGCAATGCTCTCTTCCAAAATATAGTATTTTCCAAAATGTAACCGAGTATAGTGTATACAACTACTTCAATGAGATGATTGCTATAATGATCATCATTTGAAGTCAATAAATGATTTCTATGGTTCACTGAGGAGCTCTGATAGCATAGCGCCTAAGGCACTTGACTGCTAACCAGAAGGCTGGCGGTT
>NW_006921736.1:1166013-1170909 GCF_000298275.1 Orycteropus afer afer
TCTAAGCACCTGAGAGAGAGTGGGAACCTCCCAGAACATTGTATTGTGCCACACCCAACAGAAATACTCCATGTGGATAACATTTACAATCAGGAGCTCCTCAGTTGCTCATTCCACCACTGAGTTTACAATGACTTATGGGTAGAAAAGCCATACTAAGTAATTTACTACACTGCAAAAGTACATACAATAATAGATAAGTTAAAAATTCAACAGTCAATAACCTGAAGGAACCACATTAACTTCTAGATTTCCATTATGACCTCAGGACTCAAACCCAAAACTGGAGAATTATCACTCTTCAATAATTACTGTAAAAGCTCCTATAGAAGGCCCAAACCAGAACCGTTGCTTTAGAGTCGATTCGGACTCTTAGTGATCCCAGATGTGAGACTAGAACTGTGCTCCATAGGGTTTTCAAGGCTATGACCTTTCAGAAACACATCACCAGGTCTTTCCTCTAAGGCATCTCTGGGCAGGTTTGCACAGACCTTTTGGTTAGTAGTCAAGTGCTCAACCATTTCCAACATCCAAACCAAACAAAATCCACTGTCACTGAACTGATTCCAACTCATAGTGACCCTACAGAACAGAGCAGAACTGCCCCATAGGAATTCCAAATTTGCAAATCTTTATGGAAGCACACTGCCTTATCTTCCTCCCAGAGAGTGTCTGGTGGGATACACCCATAGAGCATAAAATACATGCCCTCTGCAGATGAAGCCAACCTTTTGGTTAGCAGCCTAATGCTTTACCCACAGCACCACAAAAGCCACTTTGCACCACGCTCTGGCTCTGCCATCTAGTCGATTAGGACTCACAGTGACTCCCACTGGGTTGCCAAGGCTGTAAATCTTTATGGAAGTAGACTGCCCCATCTTCCATTTGCAGAGAGGCTGGTGGGTTTGAACCCCCAACTTCCTGGTAAGCAACCAAATGCCTTATCCAGTATACCACCAAAGCTCCTTCTGTACCACCCAGAGACTCCTAAAAAGCTCCTATAGACTGATTCATATTTCTTCAAGTTGTAACAAGGTTGCTGGGAATAAGAAGATACTGTAATGACTGTCCTTCTGCTCAATGGCATCTCTGAGATGGAAACAATTATTTTACCTTTCAATATGTCTGACATGGACTCTAACTCTGGAACAGAGAATTTCAACTGTACAAGTTATCACAATGAACCATTTCGCCAATGGTCAGGTAAACTTGACTGAATTAGGACTGGAGAGACGGTCCTTCACCTGACTGCTACCCATCAAGAAACAAAGATTCTCAAATACAAGTGAAAGAAGAATACAGAATAATCATCTCTTGGACAAATATTTTGTAACACAAATAATAAGCTGTCTAGGAAGAGACTATTTCACAGTAAGAAATCCTTTACCAATAAAACTTTTCTATAAATTTTAAATCTCCTATAGAATATTGTAAGGAGCTCTGGTGGCATAGTAGATAAGGCACTTGACTGCCAATCAGAAGGTCAGTGGTTCAAACCTGCCAGCAGCTCCACAGAAGGAAGACGGGGTGATCTGCTTCCATAAAGATTTACAGCCTTGGAAACCCAATGGGAGTCGCTATGAGTTAGAAACAGCTCAAAGGCAGTGAGTCTGTTTGTTTTGTTTTGTTTTGTTTAAATAAAATACTGTAGCCAATTAATTTCACACTATCAAAAACAATTCCCTCATTTGGATGCTGTGGGAACATGATAATGCCACTTTTGAAAAGCTTTTTGATGGTAATAAAAGATAGTATTATCTTAACCTATGTTTTCAAGGGAATGATTTTAATTTTAATATCTATGAAAACTGCTGAAGTTTGATAAATAATTGTTTTTCATATTTCTGTATTCTTTTCCATATGTCTACTAATACATGATAGGCCTCATTAAAATCTATAATGATAAATGAGCCTACTCTTCTGATCTTGTCACTGGTGCTATTAATTTCTTTTATAACCATTACTACACACTTTGTTGCTGGTAAAATTTTTAAAGCTAGATGAAAATACCTTTAGAAAAGCTTGATTCAGTTGTTAATAGCTTACTGTTGCTTCTAAGTAAAAGATACAATCTCTTAGTTTAGTTTAATACTAATAAACCAATCTAATACTGTGCAATTAGATTAAAAGATATGTTTCTGTAAGAAAACGTAAGGACAGAACTTTCTAACACTGATAGCAAAAAAATACCCATGTGATCTTATTCAAGAACCTGTCATTAATAAAAGAATTTCCAACATTATTAGATTACACCCATAGGGCATTAAATATACCTCTTCCACAAATGAACACACTGCCATCAAATCGGACCCAACTCATAGCGGTCCCTCCTTGGGTTTCCAAGGTGGTATCACTACGGAGGTAGATTGCCCAACCTTCCTTCTGAATAAAGCCAACTTGAAAAAAAAAAAGTCAATTTTTTTTCTTCAGAGAAAGGCATTTCCAGAAGAAATCTCTTCTGTTTTATATACAGGTTGCAGGATGGAATAATGATACATGTTGGCCATCCGTCTTCATGGGATTAGCTAATACAATCAACCACAGCTGGAAAATACCTGGGGGGGCGGGGAGACAATTAAGTCATCAAAGCAATCCTCAAAGGCTAAGAGGGGAGAGTAAAGTACTATTTACACAGATGGCATTTACACTGTAATACATATCAGAAGTAATGTAAAGATGATTTAAAGTATGTGGGAGGGTATACATAAATTATACACAAATATTCTTCCATTTTATATAAAAGACTTGAGCATCGTTTTGGTATCTGAAAGGGTTCGTGGAATGAATTCCCTGCAGATACTGAGGGATGATTATACAGTGATAGTGAAAATATCAGGGTAACATAACTTCAGCAAATCCTGTATAGAGATAGTCATGGAAGATTAAAGCATTTGTGAACATCAAAAGTATTTCTACTGTATTTTATGGTGCATTTGAAGGAAAAGAAGAATAAAGGAAAACTAGCTATAAAAACTAATTTTTTTCCCTGATTTTTGAACCAAAGATGTACTTTAGTTCCAGGTTCAATTAGGGAAGCAAAACCACTATGAGTTATGGTTACCAGTTTTATTATAGAAATGAGACCTTACACAATTGCACTAGAAGCTAAGAAAGGTAAGGTCTAAAAGTGAGGATCAGGGAAGTCATCGACAAGCCAATCAGAGGAACAAGCATCCCCAGACGTGGACATGTAATGGTGAAGGAGGAGGTGCAGAGAAAAATATGGAACTGTTGCCAAGCACCTAATGATGGGCCTGGGTCTGCACTGGTCAGGAGGGTTGGCAGTTGGAGACAACAGCTGGACACAGAGAAGAAGAAGCACAAGATGGAACCTTGCCAGCATCTCTGCATTGGCCTATCACATCTAACCATGATGAACTTCAATAAGAAATGGCTATATTCCAAATTTAGTACAAATTCCTCTTTTGGTTAACTCTAACCCAGTACTGTGCGATGCAAACAGGTAACATGTTTGGTTATTAACCAAAAAGTTGGAGGTTTGAGTCAAGACAGAGGCACCTTGAAAGAAAGACTTGTTGATCTACTTCTGAAAAATCATTCACTGAAAACACTACGGAATACAGTTGTATTCTGACACACATGGGGTTGCCATGAGTCGGAATCAACTTGACAGCAACTGGCATAATCCAAAACTATATGAGCAAGGGGATTCTGGGAATCATAGTTCCAGTTTAACAAAGGTGACAGTCTAAATTCCCAGAAGTGACAGCAAAGACATCTGAAGGCAGAACCCCCAGATTCATAATTAACAGCTCTGAATATTTTTCTAAGTACCTTGAGGACACGTACTGTGTCAATAGTCATTTCTCCTTTAATTGCAGACAATTGGAAGCTACTTGACAAAAAAGGCATAGAAGAAAATCTTTCGCTATTGTCAGATGTTTAGTCATTGGTTTCCACTTAATCAATTGCAACTCATGGTTATCCCATCTGTGAAGAATAGAACCATTCCAAAGGGTTTCAAGGCTGTAACCTTTCAGAAGCAGACTACCAGGCCTAAAGTCATTGTCCACCTTCCTGCTGACCCATGCGTAAACACATATTCCAGACTTTAAATCTGCTATATTCCAAATGCTGGAGATACAGAATTCCAAACAACAACAGTTTGGTAATGTTGCCCTAAGAAGGAACCCAAGTTTTTATTCTCCATTTTAAAGTGTCATAGTGGTTGATGACACAATGGAGATAAGCAGAAGCCAAGAACGACCTATCCTGAGAAAAATTAAACATATCAGAAACACTTTCCCATGATGCATACGTCCAGTGAGGTCCAGCATAATTCATTATGTCGCTTTCAAATTGCATTGAGTTTTAAATTACAGTGTCTTGCTCTTTTATTGCCTGTCCTGATCCATTCATTTTGTCTGAAATCTAAGTCTACTGCTTGAATGTTAAACACAGAGGAGACTCTGGATTGCATCCTGGAGGATGAAACCATGCGATTTCAGTGAACTGGATGTTTATATTTGGTTGACTTTCAAGAGCTGTGAAGACCTGAGAATGTTACTTTTTCTTTTTTTCTCTGACAGCTTCCCTTGAAGTTGCTTCCTTCCTGCCTCCCTCCATCCTCCCCACCTCCACATACTTCAATTTCACCAGCCAGAGAAATCAACACTGACCTCAAATCCATCTTCTGTCATACTCTCCCTCAGTTCCACTCCCAAATAAACACTTACACACTTACATTCCTGTAAATTGCAGCACTCATTATAAATCTGCTCTATTACCTGACATTAGCAGTTCCTGGATGGTGCAAGCAATTAAGCACTGGGCTACTCACCAATAAGGAGCTCTGGTAGCACAGTGCCTAGGGCACTTGACTGCTAACCAGAAGGCTGGTGGTTCAAACCCACCAGCCACTCCTCGGAAGGAAGA
>NW_006921736.1:1171009-1205442 GCF_000298275.1 Orycteropus afer afer
ATGGGGCAATCTACTTCCGTAGTGATACTGCCTTGGAAACTCAAGGAGGGGTCACTGTGAGTCGGGTCCAACTTGACGGCACATAATAACAACAACAACAACAACTCACCAATAGGTTTGAACCCCTGTAGAGAAACCTCAGAAGAAAGGCCAGGTGATCTGCTTCTGAAAGGTCACAACCATGAAGACCCAACAGAGGACAGTTCTAGTCGGAAACACCTGGGGTCACCATGAGTCAGAATCAATTCAATGGCAAATGGTTTATACCTGACCTTGGAAGCCACACAACCTGCACCTATTTTACTGGATCATTTTAAAAACAACTTTTGTGATCATCTTTGAAGCAATCAAGCTAGTGTGATCTTTTTTGGGACATTCTGCATCATTATTTAAAAAAAAAAAGAGAGAGAGAGAGAGCCAGAACAAGTGTATTTAGTTGAGTTTGAAATTGTTACACCCAAAATAGTACAGGGAAATATTTAAGAGTTAGCACCCTTATCTGTTGCTGTTGTTATTGTTGTTGTTATGTGCCCTCGAGTTGGACCACATCCATACAACTGCCTGAAATATCCCCCTTGCATCCCTCAAAGCTTGTGTCCTTAAACTTGGCTTCTGACCCTTTCTCTTTGCCTCCCAGCACGAGGTTGGAGCAGTCTGTCATAACGTATAAACATGATTTTATTGAGGGGTGAGGGTGAGCTCTTGTTATCCAAGAAGGATTTCCCAGGATACTTGTCAAAGAAAGCTAAAAACAGGATAACCTCCCAAAAGGAGATGTCCTAAGCCTTATGCAAAGCAAGCAATTTTTACAAATCAAGTAAATTAACAGTGACTAGGCAATGCTACAGGGTCTACCCAACCAGATGCTAACTCCCCTCTTAGGGTCCTTCTAGTTCAAAGGAGATGACACGCAAAGGGGATCCACAGAGCCAGGGAGGGGCTCTGTCAAACCTAATGAGCCCACTCTCCAGCTTTGCTAATCACATCCTGACACCTTCTTTCCCATGGAAGTTTCTACTGAAGGGCACACACAGCATGATATGGGATGAGACTGCATCATTCCCCTGAGCCTGACACCACGTGGGAGCACCCAGCACATAGCAAGCCCTCAGCACATTGTCATTCATTTATCACCATCACCTGTTTTGATTCTTGTGCTTTCTTGGCACCATGAAATAATAGTCACAGTGTTTGCCAGGAGCTTACCTAACAAACTAGTAATCTTATGAAATACGATCTGTGCTAAGTGTATTTATTATCCTCATTTACCAAATAATCCAACTGAGGTTAAGTGAGTTTCCCAGGATCATACTGGTAGTAAGAAGCAGAGTCAGGGTTTTTAGCCCAGAAGGATCATTCTGGAAATTGTGCTTTTAACCTCACACAGTGCATCATTATTGGGTCATTCCACCATTTTATTATGAAAATTTTCAATAATACAGAAAAGTTGAATGATCAATACAGTGAACATCCACATACCCACCACTTACAATTTACTACTGTTAACAACTGGCTATATTTGCTTCATCATATATCTCACCATCACAACTAACCTTATTTTTTCTTGCATTTTACAAGGAAGTTGTGAATATCATTAAAGTTACCCTTAAACTCTTCAGCATTCATATCAGAAGCTCTTCAGTATTTGTTTAGTTCCTTTTTTGGGGAGTGGGGCAGTAAAATTCACATAGGGAGAAATGCTGAAATCTAAGGTACCATTCCATTGAGTTTTGGCAAAACCATAAATTTTGTAACTGAAATCCTAATCAAGAACCAGCATTATTATTTCTAAGAATAATTACAAACATATCCTTAGGAGAAATTATCTATAATAGAACAGCATTGATAATGGGAGGGATCTTAAATATCTTACACTTTTTCTTTTATGAAAACAAAATATAACCAAATGGCAAGTTCATACACCTTAACACAAAATCCAATGTCTGGTATATAGCAGACACCCAACAGGTATGTACTTATTCGAGGTGTGCAAAAAAGGAATCAGCTTCTCACATCACCACCACTTTCATATACCTCTTTTCAGAATCCTGTATGAAAACTACTCCTGCTGCTCACAACTGATAATATGCACAGTGCTGATTTCAATAGATTTTTTTTTACCCTTGAACATATGTAACTTTTTGAAAATATACACAACTATTTTAAAACATAAATTTTTACAATAGTGGTATTTTGTAAACTCAGAGCAAATTATCAGTAATATCTGAACAAAGGCATTTCCTCCCAACATACCTGTCCTGGAACTTTTGTGTGACTCCTCCATTTTGAATGGGAAATGGAACTCCCCTGAGGATATCTGCAGCCTCCCAAAAAGTCAGCATGATGCTTGGAGGCTTGGTCTGCTGCTTAAGTGAAGGAGTGATGAAAACTATCCTTAACCAAAAGCTTTTCTGAACTGTCAATGTCACTGTCACCTGCCTAAAGCTTAACACCATGGGACTCCAGACTTTTGAAAAGGTGGCAGGACTTTTGAAAGAAAATCACCAGAAAGAATTCAGAAGATAAAAGCCAAAACATATCTGACACAAACTAGAGTAGAATTATGTTTTTGTTTTTGTCATTGGAAATTTTAGAAAAACAAATATAAACACCTTAAAAAAAAATCTGAATGATATAAAGCCTACATCTAGAGTGGTGATCTACCTATAGAGGGTGGGAGTTCAAGTGATTTTTACTTCTATCCTTATAGTTTTGATCTTGCTTTTTTCCCCCAGGACTATTTATATCTTTTATAATCAGAGAAAAACTGTTATCAGATTTAAAGAAAATATATGTTTATTATACCTGTTGGCAGTATATTGGTAAGTGGGGAAAAAAAGCTACCTATATTCTTAAATATATATGTCATTATGTATATATACATAGTCACATACGTAATACATACACTGAGGAGAAATCTGGAATGAAATATACCAAAATATTAACTCTATTTCTGAGAGGGAGATATGATGAGAAATTTTTCCTTTTTGTTGTCTTCAAATGTGCTAACATATATTACTTCTATAAATAGAGGCTGCTAACCAGAAGGCTGGCGGTTCAAACCCACCAGCCACTCCTCGGAAGGAAGGTTGGGCAATCCTACTTCCATAGTGATACTGCCTCGGAAACCCAAGGAGGGGTCGCTATGAGTCGGGGCCGACTCGACGGCAAATAACAACAACAACAACATAAATAGAGGGGAAATAAGTTATTTTTCAAATGAGCTTATTACACATTAGACTAAATCAGGTGCCTGAGATGCATGCAGAATGCTGCCATTCAGCTGTATTGGGCTTAACACCACTTCTTCTTTTCAGGGGAGGTGGGGCTCCAAATGGATTAACAGGGACAAAAATCTGCCACTTCTCAATTCGGCAGCTATTCTGCTAGTTCAAAGCCAGACACGATGTTTTCTCAGTCTGTTGTTGTTATGTGCTGTCAAGTTGGACCCAACTCATAGTGACACCTCCTTGGGCTTCTGAGGCAGTATCACTACAGAAGTAGATTGCCCAATATTCCTAGGGGGTATACATTCACATATGTCAGAATTAGTTGCATTTGGTCCATGTGGGTGATGTGAAGATTCATCACTGTGAGACTCTGGGCAAGACATTGAAACTTTCTGCACCTGTTTATGTAAGACACATGTTTTTTTCTTAAATCATCCAGAAATGATCAATAAGAAATACAGCTCATGGTTGATGAGAACATATCACTTCATATCAAGTTAAAGAAGCTGAGATGTCTCAGGAGCAGCCCAAATTCCAGACATTTAGCCCTGCCCTGTCACCTCCCAGATGGAATACTGCTTCTGTAACAACAGTGACTATCTCTGAATTTCCTGCCACACATGCATACCATGTTTTTATTTTTGTTTTCATAGTTTGTTTAGTTCCAAGGCCCATGTGTTTCTTTACTTTTCGCCCATTTCCCTTTTGATACCCATGGCTGTCACCTGGCATGAATGGCCCTGGCCCATCTACCACATTTCTTGGCAAAGAGCATAGCATTTGACTCCATCTGGAGCTGCTGAACATGGGGCCTCATTAGCAGGCTGAGGCTTGTACTAGCTCAGTGCATCCCGCCCCCAACACTGACTCTAGGATTTCTCCAGCCCCATGGCAGCCTACAGAGGAATGAAAATGAACTGGGAGGCAGGCTACACACCAAAGCTTGGATGGTATTTTGTGCATCAGTCAGGAGTTGTGGGATATCTGTCCATTAGCATTACTTCTGCTGTTGCTGCTGCTGTTACTACTGTGATTGAGGTTGTTGTCATATCTTAAAGACACCACATATTCAGCACTGACTGCATGCCAAGAACTCAAAGAAATAAAGTCTCTTGTCCAAGATCACAGAGTTGTACATCACAGAGCACAGGATACAGCCAGAGCTGAAGCTCCTCCCATGCCCTCTGAGCATGACTTCCCATTAGCCTCACCGATTCATGTTTGGGGAGTGGAAGAGGTTGGGAATCAGGGGGCTGGCAGTGGCCAGAGAAAAGCAAGCAACATACCCAATTTCAAACATGACCAGAATTACTGATGATGGCTTTTGGGATAACTGGCTGTACAATTAAGACAGAGAAAAGACCTAATAGCAGCAGCAGCAGCAGGAATAACAACAAATCTCCCAATCTGAGCTACAGGAAAGGCTATGGCCATCAAGCAGTCCACCAATATTACCAGCTTCAAAAACATTTCATTTTATTGTCTATATAGTTGTGTGAATTAATAAACTTGATCATCTTATAATAAAACAAAACCCATTCCATTAGTGTATTCCCTTGGTACTTTTATTATGCAAGTAAAAATAAGACAGCAACCCAACCAATGGGGTAGGAAAGTCAGAGAGCAATCCTCTTAAAGTCAAGTGTAATACTAGCTACCTTCCCTTCTTTGCAGCAGTATCACCACCAATAAGGATGTCTATCACACAGGAATACAAGTGTATTTGGTGGCGTCCACTAGATCTAGCACTACATTTCCTGGATTTAACTTCTGGTTCTACCCTTTTTTTTCCAAACCAAAAAACCAAACTCACTGCCATCAAGTCGATTCTGACTCATAGTGACCTGACAGGGTTACAAAGACTAAATCTTTCCAGAAGCAGACAGCCTCATATTTCTTATGTGGAGTGGCTGGTGCATTCAAACCACCAAACAAATACATTAGCAACTACCAGAGCTTCTTATCCTTTTCCTTAGTTGAGTAAAATTAGAAGTCACTTAATCTCCCTAAAACTTCAGTTATTTCATCTTTAAAAAGGAGAGGATAATGATAAATGTGAAGTTGCTGTAAGAGTTCAAGGATACACTTCATGTCAAAATGTTACACTGTGCCTGGCAACACAATAGACAGGAGATTAACTAATTCACTAATTGTTTTTAATGCTTTAAATCTTCATATTTGGCCCCCAAATCATTCTGGAGCTATTCCATCAGCCTCACCATCTTCTAACAAATGTCACTGTTACACCCTTCTAGGTGACAATCGATACACTACAAACTTCTTATCTATTACCTGTAATACTCCCAATAATCCCATAATTTATAAATCATTATGCCCATTTTACAGATTAAAAAAAAAAAAAGAATTCAAAAGACATTAAGTAATACAGGAGGGGAAAACCAGAAGGTGTTGATTAGGCAATACAGAGTTTTTTCGAGGGTGATGAAAATATTTGGAAATGGATAGTGTTGACTGTGGCACAACATGGTGAATGTAATTAATGTCATGAATTGTTCATGTAAAAATGGTATCACCAGGGACTGGCTCTGGCGTACTCACTGGCCAGGACTGCAATTTTGTCCACAATAGTTAAAGCCATTTCAAAAGTGAACGTACCCTGTGTCGATGTATTTCTGAGTCCTATAATAGCTTTTCTGAAAATAATCTAGTTGTGGCTTGAAATTAAATATTTGCTTTATTGAACTGACACACATAAAAAATCAGGTTTTTTAAAATTAGCTTTTGAGTTCAAGTTATAAATTTTAACACTCTGTTTATAAATGAACATTTTAACATTCACTTTCAAGGGGGCTTTTGATTAAGGTTCAAACAGCTCAAGTTAGACACAATAAATTTCCCTTAAGCAATCAGTATCATTTAAAAATTTACTTTTTCTTAAATATTTTAAATTGCACTTATAAGTTTAATACATCCATTTTATCTTAAGCTTTTCAATTGTCTAACTCTGACAAGCAAAACTTTTTCAAGTATTAAATTATACCAGTAATCGCTTAACAAATTGAAATTAAAGACACAGTGAATTCTAAGAGCATTAACATACTGTTTAGAATCTAGTCAAAAATCTGATCTTCCAACTGAAAAAATTATAAGAACGATGTCAATTACTCTACTAAACATACACGATGCAATGCACTGCCATCGAGTTGGTTTCGACTCACAGCGACCCCTCCTGCAGTTTCTGAGGCGGTATCTCTACAGAAGTAGATTGTGCAATCTTCCTTCCGAGTAGTAGCTGGTGAGTTTGAACTGCCAGCCTTCTGGTTAGCAATCACATGCCTTAGGCACTCTGTCACCAGAGCTCCCATTAAACATATAAAGCAGAATCAATTGTTACTCTATTATTTACTTTAATATACCAAATTATCTTAAAGAATGCAAAACCCTCAACTACTATGTGTATGCAGATAATTAGTAATTGATTAGAATGAATCATATGGTGTACAGGAACTTCATTATCTGTTTATTACATTGTAATCTTTCTAGGAGTCAAAAGAACCATACATAACCACAAAGGAAGCACTTTTCAAACTCCGTATCTTTGGCAAGCTTATACAACCAAGAACTGGGGTCAACCCTGCAGCCAAGGTCGTAGTAGTGATTTTTCATGTACATGGGATACATGGGATGGAACTATATTTAATCGCTTCTGAAACAAATGGATACTCCGCCCCCAAATACAGTGTTCTCAAGGTTTGCATCCCTGGGTTCATCCAAGTTCTGTTACCTAATTCTGTCAAATTCCTATGATTTTATCAGAAACAATTGAGCCACCCTCTGTACAACTGCAGCAATTTCCTACAATTACTGCTATCATTCATACTTTTTTTTTTAAAGGAATTTAATCTTGCTTCTTATCGCTTGAGAATATTTATGACATTCCATGGGATCCTTTATACTCTACTGTAATTCTTTGAAAACTTCCATAAATTTTGTCACTTGATTTAGGCAGATTAAAATCAGTACCCTCACTGTATTTCAATAAATTTGCTTCTGGCTTTCTTTATGATTTTTACTGAAAAATAATTAGACTGAATTCAGAAGGATTTTCATTTCCCTTTTGTCTATTCATTTAGGAACAGGCTCAGTTGCTGGGCATAAAATTGTGAAATAATAACTTTTAAAACTTTAAAATAGATGGAAGCTTATTTTTCTTCACGTATCATCCAGAGGTGAATTCTTTAGAGTGGATGTTTTGATTCCACTGCTACTGATGTCCTCTACTTCATGGTCAAACTGTTACTGACTATAACTAAACCACCACTTCACAACTAGATACAAGACAGTCTCTATTCCAGGCAGCCATTTCTTAATGAAAAATTAGGGTCCTCGGTGCCTGAGACTAAGGGCTTCAGAGGGACAAAAGAGGAAGTATCATGAAGGTAAGGGGTGCCTCATAAAGGCAAATAATGGTGGAGATGACAGTACCCCAAAACAGAAGATGTTGGAGGGTGTGAAGGTGGTAGAGTTAAGAGAGAGAATATTTGGAAAATTGGTTACACTAAATGTTACAATAAATTGGTTGAGGAAATAAGCATTTTTAAAGGCTAGAGTCAGCCAGGTTTCTAAATGCTGGATAAAATATTTCCAAATACAGAAAGGTCAGAAGCTAGAAAGAACCCTAAGATTTAGGATTGGAATTGGAAATATAAACACAATGTTTTCTTTTTTTTTTTTTTAACATATGTTGACAAAGAAATAGTTACAGATCCACACATATGTACATAAATGTGTATATAGTAAGAGCAGAATGAATAAGTGTGTTTATGTGTATATACATATATACTCTTATGTATGTCTATGTGTACTCACTTCTGTCTCCTGAGACAGGCTTAAACAATGCCATCTTAATAATACTGAGCACACAAAGTACATAGATCTCGGTTTATAAATTCTTTCTTCAATAAAATACTACCACTCATCTGTCAGTTTGTCCACCACTCATCTGTCAGTTTGTCCACCACTCATCTGTCAGTTTGTCGTACTGTGGTATCTTGCATGTTGCTGTGATGCTGGAAGCTATGACTTTGATATTTCAAATTCCAGCAGGGTGAATGGTGTATGGCAGACACATTTCAACAGAGCTTCTAGACTAACACAAACTAGGAAGAAAGACCTAGCAATCTACTTCTAAAAAATTTGTCCAGCTAAAACTTTATTAATAGCAGCAGAATATATTCAGATATGGTGTTGGAAGATAAGTACCTCAGGTTGGAAGGCACTCAAAATAAAACTGAGGAAGAGCTGCCTCCTCAAAGTAAAGTCAATCTTAATGACATGGATGGAGTAATGCTTCCGGCACCTTCATTTGCTAATGTGAAATGACTCAAAATAAGACAAAACAGCAGCAAACACCTGTTAGTAATCAGAATGTGGAATGTACAAAATAGGAATTTAAGAAAACTGAAGCCATCATAAATGAAATGGAGTGCATAAAGACTGATATACTTCTAGGTATTAGTGAGCTAAAATGGACTGGTATTGGACATTTTGAATTGGAAAATCATATGGTCTATTATGCCAGAAATGACAAAAGGAATGGTGTCGCATTCATCATCAAAAAGAATATTTCAAAATCTATACTTAAATTCAATGCTGTCAGTGATAGAGTAATGACCATATGTCTACAGAGAAGATCAGTGGCATGTTTCCAGCATGAGAGCAACATGAATAGCGGGGAAACATTGTCTGATAAAGTGCCAGACAATGAGTCCCTCAGGTTGGAAAGCCCTCAAAATACTACTGGGGACCCTCAGCAAGATAGATTAACACAGTGGCTCCAACAATGGGCTCAGGCATGGCAACAATTGTGAGGACAGCACAGGAAAAGGCAGAGTTTTGTTCTGTTGTACATAGGGTTGCTATGAGTCAGAATCAACTCAATAAAACCTACCAATAAAAAACAAGAACAAGGAAGGCCATTAATACAACTGTGATTCAAATTTATGCACCAGCTACTACCACCAAAGATGAAGAAATTAAAGATTTCTTTAATTCCAACTTCAGTACCATAAAATTGATCAAACATGATGAGCTGAATGTGGAATTTAGAAACACAAACAAAATTATCAGTAGCTGGAAAATATGGCTCTGGTGATAAAAACAATGTCAGAGATTATACAATAGAATTTTGCAAGACTGATGGCTTATTCATTGCAAATGCCTTTTTTCAACATCATAAACAATGATTATACATGGGGACCTCATACAGAATACACAGGAATCAAATTGACTACATCTGTGCAAAGAGACTATTGTTGTTATGTGCCCTCAAGTTGGACCCGACTCATAGCAACCCTTCCTTGGGTTTCTGAGGCAGTATGACTATGGAAGTAGATTGCCCAACTTTCCTTCTGAGGATTGGTTGGTGGGTTTGAACTGCTAGCCTTCTGGTTAGCTGTTAAGTCTCTTAGGCACTATGCTACCAGAGCACCCAAAGAGACTATGGAGAAGCTCAATATCATGGAGAAGCTCAATATCATTAGTCAGAACAAGACAAGGGACTGACTAAGAAACAGACTATAAGTTCCAGTTGAAGCTGAAAAAAATTAAAATCAGTGGATGAGAGCCAAGGTAGGACTTTAAGTATATCTCACCTGAATTTAGAGACCATCTCAAGAATAGATTTGATGTACTAATGACTGAAAACCAGATGAGTTATAGGATGACATCAAGGACATCACACATGAAGAAAGCAAAAGTTCATTAAAAAGACAGGACAGAAGAAAAGACCAAATGGATGTCAAAAGAGACTCAGAAATTTGTTCTTCCATGCAGAGTAGCTAAAGCAAGTTGAAGAAATATGAAGTTAAAGAACCAACCAAAAGATTTCAAAAGGCAGCTCAAAAAACAAAGCAGAATATTATAATGAAATATGCAGAGATCTGGTGTTAGAAAATCAGAAGGGAAGAACATGCTTAGCATCTTTCAAGCTGAGAAAACTAAAGAAAAAATTCAAGCCTTGAGCTGTAATACTGAAGGATTGTATTGACAAAATAGTGAATGATGCAGGAAGTATCAAAAGAAGATAAATATACAGTCATGGTACCAAAAAGAACTGGTAGATGTTCAACCATTTCAGGAGGCAGCATATGACCAAGAACTGACATTACTGAAGGAAGAAGTCCAAGATGCACTGAAGGCACTGGGAAAAAACAAAGCTCTAGGAATAGACACACTACCATTTGAGATGTTTTAACAAATGGATGCAGCACTAAAAGCCCTCACTCATCTATGCCAAAAAATTTGGAAGACAGCTGCTTGGCCAACAGACTGGAAGGGATTCATATCTGTCACCATTCCAAACAAACATGATCCAATACAGTTTGGAAATTATCAAACACTATTATTAATAACACTCACAAGTGAAATTCTGCCGAAGATAATTTTTTTTAAAAATTATTGCAGCAATACACTAACAAGAAAATGCCAGAAATCAAGCTGGATTCAGAAGAGAATGAGAACAGACGATGAGATTAAATAGAGATGACAAGTAAATGCAACATGTGTGCATAAATGGGACAATGGATCAGAAAAGAAAAAGAAACTGTATTGGGAGTGTGAACAAAATTAGGATGGGGCTTGTAAATTGGATGGCAGGGGTGTATCCACATTAATTTCCTGCTAAGAGGGTTGAATGGTGATAATATAGGAGTGACCTTGTGTTTTGTTTAGGAGTGGTAAGACATCATATCTATAGCTTGCTCTCAAAAGTTAACAGCTCGGGAACCAGGGTGAAAGGGATATGGGAGTTGTTTGTATTATATTTGGAACTTTTCCATACGTAAAATTATTTCAACATAAAATATTAAGTTAAGAAAAATATAGGGCTCTACCCACCAGCCACTATTCTGAAGGAAGGTTGGGCAATCTACTTCTGTAGAGACACTGCCTCAGAAACCCAAGGAGGGGTCACTATGAGACAGGATCAACTTCATGCCAGTAAGTTTAGTTTGGTTTTGAGTTTTATTTTTCAGAATGAAGAAGAATCCTGATACTGGACCATCTCAAGAATAGATTTGATGTATTAATGACTGAAGACCAGATGAGTTATAGGATGACATCAAGGACATCACACATTAAGAAAGCAAAAGTTCACTTTGCTCAGGCTACAAATCATCCAAACACTTCTATACCTTTCTCTTGGCTTTGTCCATCATTACAGCTGTAATTCTTTTTCCCCATTGTCTTTACCTCCACTGTTTGCCATAGCACCATTATTTCCTTCCCTCTAGTCGAGCACAGAGAGTTCAACCTGTCTTTTGTCCAAACTAAAGGAGCCCTGGTGGCGTAGTGCCTATGGCATTTGATTGCTAACCAGAAGGCTGGCGGTTCAAACCCACCTGCCACTCCGTGAAAGGAAGACTGGGCAATCTATTTCTGTAAAGATTTACCACCTCAGAAACTCAAAGGGGATCACTATGAGTCAGAATTGACTCAATGGCAGTGAGTTTGGTGCAGGTTTTGTTGTTGTTGTTGTTGTCCAAACTAGTTAGTTACCATGGGCAACGTGTTTGGGCAATATAATGTTTCTGACATCATGGTATCTGTATAGCATCTAAGAGCTGCCACAAGACAAGAATAGCAGAATGGAAGTAATACACCTGAGGAAATTGAAGGGCAAATGCAATAACCAATCAATGTGGGAAGCATGAGACTGTATAAACTTCAGAAGAAAAAATGGAAATAAGAGCAGGTTTCAGAGGTACAGCCTTGGGCATATTACCTGCCTTTATACCAGGCACCCACGTTTGTAACATTCACCAATGGTAAAAGGTCCAGCTGGTATTTACCCAAAAAATCTGGTCAATGAGTCTTGTACCTGGAATTCTATACACAGTATAACTTAAATTTGCAGATCCATCTCTAACAGAAAGAAAAATAAGGATAAAAGGAAGTATATGAAAAGTTCTTTCCTGAAATCCATGGAATTCTGTCCTCAATGAACTATTAGACTGGACACTTTAAGAAATATAAATACCAAATTATATAACCACTCAACATAGTTGCCAGTATCACCATTGAATAGAGCTAATTTTTGATGACTAGAGATTGTGTTGGATTTCTACAATGATGAAAATAATCCAGAAATCAGCACATTTTTGCCCCTTTTCTTATTAGAAGTTATATTCCATATGCATTTATTGAATTCCTAATACTCTGTGCCTTTACCACCAAGATAAATAAAATGGCCCATGCCCTCACTAAACCCACAATCCTGGGAAGAAGACAGACATGTAAACTAATCATAAAAAAACACATAACAATACCCAGTTATTTATGCTCTATTTCTAGGCTTACTAAATAAAGTAGCAGACCTCATATTATAACTTTATTTTATTCTGTTTTAAAGTTGAGGACAAAATTACGGAAACTAAACACACATCAGGAACTCTGGTGGTACAGTGGTTAAAGATTTCAGCTCCTAGCCAAAAAGATCAGCAGTTCAAACCCACCAGTTTCTATGTGGGTAAAAGATGAGGCCATCCGCTTCCCTAAAGATTTATAGTCTTGGAAACCCTATGAGGCAGTTCTACTCAGACCTAAAGAGTTGCTATGAGTCAGAATCAACTCGATGGCAATGGGTTTTTTAACACACATTAGCTGCGGACTTTATCATTTAGAAATAAATACGTGTGATGTAGCGCTTCAGTTAGTGCTGTCCGTGGTCCTGCATTGTATCTGAATCAATACTGCTTCATCATGCTACTTCATCGTTTGGAAATACAGAAGTCATAATTCAAAATCCCAAGGCTTAGACTCAAAATTCAGTGTTTTTAAAAGTTTCACAGTAGACTTTGATGCACAGATGTTTGGGAAACTCTGACTTAAATAACTGTCACTAATTCCACCAAGAGTGACCTTAGCTCACTACAACACTAGTTTGCAAAATAAAAATCAGTCCCTTGGCTGTGAAACTCACAAGAGTGCTGATTAATTCATTTGAATATGATTAAACTGCTTCCTTCTATCCTGGGTTTGTGGAAGGTGAGGAGCTGAAACGTTTGCTGAAGCATCCATTATTAATGCAATTCCTTTCCAAATCTGTCCCTTTGACCTCTGTTTATCCCTCCTTGTCTTCTATATGAGTTTACGGTTACTTGTTATTATATGCAATCACATCATGCTGAGTGTGAGGACACCCCACAAGCTGTTAGCTATATTAACTTAATAATAGATTTCAGGGTGTGATTTCCAATTAATTTCATTTTCCATATGCACATGCAGCACCATGGGAAGCCAAAATTATAGAGTAGCCATATGGTGCTTCATAAGTAACAATTAAAACTAATTTTCTATTCTTTGACACTAAAAAAAAGGAAAAAGAAAAGATTCATATGGTTTAAATGCCACAGAGAAAATTGAAACTTCAACAGCATCTGTAGCTCTCTTAGAAAGAAGATGCCGCACTTTTCACTTTTGCAGTACTGATTACCCTGCTTCCTGATTGGGTGATGGCTGTGATCCTGCTTGGCTTTTAGCACATGTATGTCCTTGCTGCTTTTATTCTGGTGGAATGTCTTAGAGAAGTGGTGAAACAGAGGTGGTGGTCTTTCTATTTCATATCATAAAGTAAGTGTGTTGAAAAGAATGGTTTCGTTTCCTTGGGAACCAGATGTTTTCTGGTAACAGAACTTTCTTACTAGTCCATTTCCAAAGAACAATGGCTGAACCACCACTGCAATCTGCCCAAGCCAAGGAGAAAACAAAAAGCCCCACTCAGAGCAGGTGATGTTTTTCAAGGAGTAGATGTAACTGCACTAGTCTGAAGAGGGCTGGGCTAAGGGCTGCTTCTCCCTGGAAACTCAGGCTAGGGTGTTAATTGGATGAATGGTCCTTTTACATTTATCAGAGGGTATAATTCTGTCAATTCTCAAGTGTCCAATTTTGGCAGATTTATCAGGTGGGAGGCTAAAAAATAAAACAAAACATACTGAGACCCTATTCAAGATGAACAGTGAGACAGAAAAAAAAAATCTTGATTTTATTAGCCTTTCACAATTTTCATTTCTAAACTTGTCAAGTGTTTATGTGGGAGCAAATACCACAGTGCTAATTTACTCTAAAGAATGCCTCAACTGTTTTGCTGAAAATGTGACTAAGTCTCATTATTGCATATGTTATAATGAATCCTATCTATGGCTAATGTATGGTATTACATATATTATAACTATTACATACATAAATATATATATATAACTATATATATATATATATATATATATATATAATTAGTGGCACATATATAGTTTCATATATATAACCAGTGGTAGTCAGAAGCAAGAGGCCCCTAGCATCTAAGAGAGCCCCTTAGATTCTAACATAAATGAGTGGGAAAATCATCTCCAAGTCACAGAGATAAAACTTTGTGAAATCAACATCAAAAATATCATTAGTAAAAATTATTAGGAATACACAAAGGAAAAATCTCTGTCATTCAAGTCAAGGACATAGGTTTGGATTTCAGCCCTGGTTGTACCATAAGGCTGGTGGTTCAAACCTACCAGCCATTCCTCAGAAGGAAGGTTGGGCAATCCACTTCTGTACTGATACCACCTCAGAAACCCAAGGAGGGGTCACTATGAGTCAGACCCGACTCTGTGGCAGTGCATTTGGTTTGTTTTTTGGTTTCTACCATCCATTAGGTAGCTGACTTTGGTCAAAATATTTCTTTAAGCTGGATTTCCTCTCCTAAGTAACCACAGCAATAACAGAACTCTCTTTCAGTGTTGTGATGCTGGTCAAATTAGATAAAGCACATGAAGCCCAAGGCATAGTGTTTGCACATAGGTAACTGTGCCAAAAAAACACAAATACACAGCTGTCACTGAGTTGATTCTAACTCATGGTGACCCATGTGTATCAGAGAAGAACTGTGCTCCATAGGGTTTTCAATGACTGATTTTTCAGAAGTGGACTGTCAGACCTTTCTTCCAAGGTTTCTCTAGGTAACCTCGAAAGTCCAAACTTGCTGTTAGCAGACAAGCACATTAACGGTTCACAACACTTAAGGACCCCCGTATGCTGTCCTCACCACCTGTAGCTCCAAGAGTGAACCTGGCCATCTAGAGTGTGGGATGAACCTTCAGTGAGTTTCTAGTGCCTCCTACCTGTACCACAGATTATCAAACAAGTTGCCCCTTTCCACATCCATGGAATAAAAAACCCCTCTCACTTTCTCAAGCAGTTACTAAACAGCAAAATTTTGATGTTTCTTTCTCCTCAGCCTTGAGATATTGTTGGTGGCAGTGATCAATTAGAAAAGACAAGCTCCCCCTTCTTTGTTTTCCTTCCCACCTCACCCACACTCACAAACTGAATATAAAAACAGCACAACAAACATAAACTCAGCTACTCAATATTAACACAGTTGTGTACTTTTGCTTCTCTAGAATGTTAGGCTTCTGACCCTACCAGATGCTTAACCAAACCAAATCAAACCAAACCAAACTCAAGGCCATCGAGTTGTTTCAGACTCACAGTGACCCATATTGGGTGTCCGCAGCTGTAAATCTTTACAGAAGTGGATCACCCAGTTTTCTTTCTGCAGAGCAGCTGATAGGTTTGAACTACTGACCTTCTGGTTAGCAGTCAAGTGCCTTACCCACTGGCACCACCAGAGAAGGAAAAAAATAAAAAAATAAACTTCTTTGATAGCTAACACAATACTCTCAGTCATTTACAATTTCATTGTTTATTACATTCCCAGAATCTACGTGCATCTTGTTTTAATGACGCCTACAGATTTCAGGGCAAAAATACTATATTAAACATTGTACTTGTTGTCTTTTTGTGGTAAAAGTTAATAAAAACTAAACACTGAAACTATTTATTCTCATGCATGTGGACACTTTAGGTTTTCATCAACCTAAAGTAAGTTCTTTGATATTCTTTGTTTTCTTGTATTACTTTTCAATTAAACATAGCTAAAATTAAGACAACAGTGGATGAGGCATTTCACACCAGGCAAATACTAAAACCCTGAACAACTATTAAAAAAAAAAAAAAACCTTGACAGGCAAAAATAAGCACAAAGGTAAGCAGCAGCAGCATCCAACCTGCTTTGCTACATAAGCATGAAACAGAAATGAGCTGGGAGACTAAGCATATCTTGAAATTCCAGTAAAAATAAATATTGGAAAAATGACTGGTCAAATTGTTCCATCATCATTCAATCACTCACTCACTCTTGGTTACTCTTTTTTTCACACCTTATTGCCAGTCCCTCAATGAAAATGACCAAAGAAATCCTTGGAGGGTTTCATGTTTCTCTGGTGCATACTCAAAATTCAGATGATATAGCTATGACAATCATGTGCACCATAGGTTTCTGAACTTTGTGCAAACCACAGAAAAATACATGACACACACTTGTTCTCACAAATGCAATTAGTGGTTGCCAGTTTGCTATGACATTACATTAAAAGGGTTTTAAAAGCCTGATGTGTCATTTTTTATAGGTCACTTCTCTGCTCATCAGTTGGTCATGCATAAGGCCTTCAAATCACAGACTCAAAGTCTTGGCTAGATCAATATT
This sequence comes from Orycteropus afer afer, assembly GCF_000298275.1. Classification (NCBI taxonomy): domain Eukaryota; kingdom Metazoa; phylum Chordata; class Mammalia; order Tubulidentata; family Orycteropodidae; genus Orycteropus; species Orycteropus afer. Next base: position 1,187,795 of record NW_006921736.1, read on the forward strand.
TGGTTTCCAAAAAAGCTTTGGTCCATTTTCCCACTCCCTGACTCCCACTCCTTCTTTCACTTTTTCATGAGTAAGTAGGAATAGGTCAATGAGAAGATGAAGCACTACTGAGGACAATTACAGCCAACACCTGACCCTGCTGCACCCCTCCCTTAGGAGTTTTTGTTTGTTTTGTTATGTGCCGTCAAACCATCTCTGACTCATAGCAACCTTATGTACAACAGAAGGAAACAATGCCCACTCTTGTACCAGACTCACGATCTCTACTATACCTGAGCCCATCGCTGCAGCCACCATGGCAACAGATCTCCTTGAGGGCCTTCTCTTCTTTCGTTGACCCTCCACTTTACTGATCATGACATCCTTCTCCAGAGAAAAGTCCCTTCTGACAACATAACCAAAGTAGGTGAGATGAAGTCTAATCATTCTTGCTTCCAAGGAGCATTCCAGCTGCACTTCCTCCAGGACAGATATATTAGTTCTTTTACCAGTCCATAGTACTTTCACTATTCTTTGCCAACACCACAACTCAAAAGCATCAACTCTTCTGCAGTCTTCCTTATTCGTTGTCCACCTCTCACATGCAGATGAGGGAACTGAAAATACAATGGCTAGAGGTAGGAACATCTTAGTCTTCAAGGAGATCTTTGCTCTTCAGCACTTGAAAGAGGTCTTTTGTAACAGATTTGCCCAATGGAATATGTTATATGACATCTTGACTGCTGCTTCCATGGCATTGATTGTAGAACCAAGTACCACGAAGTCTTTGACAACTTCAATCTTTTCTCCATGAATTGTCATGCTGCTTACTGGTCCAGTTGTGAGCACTTTTGTTTTCTTTTTACTGAGGTGTAATCCATACTGCAAAGTAGTCTTCAATCTTCATCAGTAAGTGCTTCAAATCACCCTCACTTTCCGCAAGCAAAGTTGTGTCATCTGTGTATCTCAGGTTGTTAATGAGCCATCCTCCAATCCTGATGCCACACTCTTCTTCACATAGTCCAGCTTCTCGGATTATTTGCTCAGCATACAGATTAAATCAGTATGGTGAAAGGATAAAGCCTTATGTACTCCCTTCCTGATTTTAAACCATGCAATATCTCCTTGTTCTGTTTGAGTGACAAGCCTCCTGGTAAGTACAGGTTCCTCGTGAGTACAATTAAGTGTTCTGGAATTCCCATTCTTCTCAATTTTATCCATTATTTGTTATAATCACACAATCAAATGCCTTTGTATAGTTAGTAAAACACAGGTAAACATCTTCCTGGTATTCTTTGCATTGAGCCAAGATCTATCTGATATCAGCTATGACATCCCTGGCTCTATATCCTCTTCTAAATCCAGCTTGCATTTCTGGAAGTTCTCTGTCAATATACTGCTAAAACCATTTTTGAATGATCTTCAGTAAGATTTTATTTGCGTGTGATATCAATGATACCGTTCAATAATTTGCAAATTCTGTGGGCTTACCTTTCTTTGGAATGGGTACAAATATGGATATCTTCCAGTCAGGTGGTCAGGTAGCTGTCTTCCAAATCTCTTGGCATAGCCAACTGAATGCCTCCAGTGCAGCATCTGTTTGTTGAAACATCTCAAAGGGTATTCCTGGAGCCTTGTTTTTCACCAATTCCTTCAGTGCAACTTTGAGTTCTTCCTTCAAGACCATTGGTTCTTGATCATATGCCACATCCTGAAATGGATGATCATCTACCAATTCTTTTTGGTATAGCAACTCTGTTTATTCCATCAATCTTCTTTTGATGTTTCCTGAATCATTCAACATTTTGGCCATGGAATCTTTCAAAATTGCCAACTCGAGGCTTAAACTTTTTCCTCAGTTCTTTCAGCTTGAGAAACACTGAGTGTGTTCTTCCCTTTCAATTTTCTAACTCCAGGTCTTTGCACATTTCATAGTAACCGACCTTGTTTTCTCGAGCTGATCTTTGAAATCTTCCATTCAGCCCTTTTATCCTGTCGATTCTTCCATTCGCTTAGCAACTTTCCATTCAAGAACAATTTTCAGAGTCTCATCTGACATCCACTGTGGTCTTTTCTTCCTTTCCTGTCTTTTTAATGACCTTTTACTTTCTTCATGGACAATGTTCTTAATGTCATCACACAATTACTCTGTTTTATGGTCATTGGTGTTCAGTGCATCAAATCTTTTCTTTAGATGGTCTCTAAACTCAGAAGGGATATAATCAAGGTCATATTTTGGCTCTTGTGGACTTCTTTTAATTGTCTTCAGCTTCTACTTGAATGTGCATGTGAGCAGTTGATAGTCTGTTCCACAATCAGCTACTGGCCTGGTTTTGGCTGAAGATATTGAGCTTCTCCATTGCCTCTTGCCACAGATAGAGTCCATCTGATTCCTGTGTACTCCATCTGGCCGAGTCCATATATATTGCCATTTGTGTTGTGGAAAAAAGGTATTTGCAATGAGTAAGTCATTGGTCTTGGAAAATTCTATCATATGATCTCCAGCATCATTTCTATCACCAAGGTCATATTTTCCAACTACCAGTGATTCTTCCTTGTTTCCAACTTTTGCATTCCAGTCACCAGTGATAATTAACACATCTTGATTGCATGTTCGGTTAATTTCAGACTGCAGAAGTTGGTAAAAATCTTCAATTTCCTCATCTTTGGCTTTGGTAGCTGGTGCATAAATATGAGTAATAGTCATATTAACTGGTCTTCTTCATAGGCATATGGATGTTATCCTATCACTGACAGCACTGTACTTCAGGAGAGATCTTGATACATTCTTTGTGATAATGAATGCCATGTCATTCTTCTTCAATTTATCATTCCCGACATAGTAGATCATATGATCATCTGATTGAAAATGGCCAAAAACAGTCCATTTCAGTTCACTAATGCCTAGGATATCGATCTTCATGCATTTCATTTCATTTTTGACAAATTCCAATTTTTCTAGATTCATACTTTGTACATTCCATGTTTGGATTATTAATGGGTGTTTGCAGCTGTTTCTTCTCATCTTGAGATGTGCCACATCAGCAAATGGGGGTCCTGAAAGCTTTACTCCATCCACATCATTAAGGTTGGCTCTACTCTGAGGAATGAGCTCTGGTAGCGTAGTGCCTAAGGCACTTGCCTGCTAACCAGAAGGCTCGTAGTTCAAACCCACCAGCCACTCCTTGGAAGGAAGGTTGGGCAATCTACTTCCATAGTGATACTGCCTCGGAAGCCCAAGGAGGGGTCGCTATGAGTTGGGTCCGACTCGATGGCAAATAACAACAACTACTCTGAGGAAGCAGCACTTCTTCAGTTATATTTTGAATGCCTTCCAACCTGAGGGGCTCATCTTCTGGCACTACATTGGACTGTTCATAAAGTTTTCCAGTAATATATCAGACAGTGTTTCACTGCTATTCATAAGGTTTTCACTGGCCAATTCTTTGAGAAGTAGATGGCCTCTTCCTTCTTACCCCTTAGGGGTAGATGAGTAGAACAAGAACTTCCAGTGTAAACTCTTCATTGTGGAATCTTCAGTCATAGTTTAACTCCATGCTTGTCCTTTAGAATGTTCCTAAGAGCCGTATTTCCAGTTTAGATTTTGTTTGGCGAAATTTTCCCAAAATTCTGCATAACAAAGTGGCAATATAAAGGCTAGTGATCTAGTCCCTGACAACTTAAATAAATTTCTGGACCTCAAGTCCTTTGTCTATAAGATGAAGGTGGTATCTTTTACCTCATAAACTTGGAGACAAATTAAAATGTCTTCATTTTTATGAATTGCCTAATACAACACCTGGTACAAAGTAAGTGCGTGCTAGGAGGTGGTTTCTACTACTACCATTACTACTTTTATGAACGCTAAAAAGAAAAATCTGATTCATGCAAATGCTGGCAGGGTTTATATATATATATATATATATATATATATATATATACACACACACACACACACACACACATATATATATATATCTGCGCACACATATGAAAAACATGTTTATATATTTTAATAGTATAATTTCTAAAATGTTTATGCAGTTTATATTTTATTAAATATTAGATTAATAAAGTATGTGTTTATAATTTAACTTATAATTGGCAATGTATATGATTTATCATTTTGATTGCTTTCATGATTTTGACTACTATGTATACTAGAGTTATCACAACATATCACCAGCACCCTCTCCCAATGCCTGGCACAGTACAGCCACTCAATACAGCTCTGCTGAATGCATTTAACATCATAAAGCAGCTGTCACTCAAAGTATATGAAGGGTCTACAAAATATATTCACTGCTTACAGTGGAAATGCCCTAAAATTCTGGCCCATCTCAGCTGTTTACCATATCTGAAAATCATCCCTTCCTCTCCTTATCTTTGATTTACTGAAGAATACTCTATTTCAGTTACTTTGGTAACAACCCTGAATCAGTTAGATAGAGCACAGCCTAGTGGAAGGAAGCACACACCTGTCCACTTAAAATTTTGCATGAAGAAAACAAGCATCTTCAGTGAGACACGAAAGCATCAAGCAGCTAATGAGCTATTTATATGAACCCTTTGATTCTAGAAGATGATGAGCATTCTAGTGTGTCATTGACAGAATAAAGTTATGTCTTTACATCTCAAGTTGCAGATTTAGAGGAGGGAGGTCAACCTAAAAATCCTATGGAAGGACAACAGTAAATAGGTTCTAATTCACCAAATGATGGGCATTAATACAATCATGACAATTACATTCAGAGGGAATATTTAACTAAAAAAAAAAATTCTCATATACCATGTTAATGTAAAAAAGCAGAATTTAGCTCAGAAGTGCGATCTCAATTTTGTGAAATATGGCTCTACAAAAATAGATGCATACACATATACATACATATGAAATTAACTATTATGTCTCCAGGGACAAATTAAATAGGTGAGCTTTACTTTCTACTATATAATTCCCTCTCATTCAGGCTGTACTATTATGATATGTACTATTTATAGAAATGCTGAAAATAATAGATGTTTTTACCAAAAGTGAAAAGCATACTTTCTTAATAGATTTTATGGTGACTTTTGGAAAGTAATAATTTCTCTACCATCTTACACTAATACACTCTTCCTATTTTTCTTAAAACTGCATCTTACTCATTAAAAACACATACACTAGAAAAAAAGATGAATGTTAGTTTCTCTCCATAGTGAATGAAATGAACTTTTAAGAAATTTAAAAGATAATAACTTTCTAGGATTTTAAGGATTAATAGTTTCCTTTATTATTATAGATTTCTTCCATTCTATGTTTTAATGCCTCATAATTACAATATGTTTAATTCCTTTGGAGGAGAGAGGAGGAAATGGAAATTGACAAAATATGTTTAAATGTAAGGCAATGCACATTTTAATATGGCAGAATTAGACACCTACATCAGGTGATTAAGGACTAAGAAAAAGCAATAATCTGAAAATTTTTTGGCACCCTTTATATTTAAGTCACTGTTCATTCACATACAATCACTCAAAGAAGGAAATTTTAGTCTCTTTTTTATTTTGTTTCAAAAGATGTTGTTTAAATTCCACCAGAAAAACAGAGCCCAAGGTAAGTATCATACCTTGCACTCTGTTTAGACTGCCAGACTTTCCTTTTGATTATTCTTTGTTCCTGAAGAATCTAAAATTGATTTTTCCAGTTGAACCAAAGTAGAAGGGGACAATGTTTTATTAAAAAATTCTTCATTTCCCCAGCATAAATTGTCTTCTTTATTTATATACAAAGGAAATCTTCCTTTTGTTCTCATAAAAATGTTTTCAGAAACTATGGCTCCAGAAAGTTAATGCAATTGTACATAACAATAAAAAGAAAGAAAAGATGATGATGATAACCCTATTAGTCGCCTTCAGCAAAGAAGAGACTTGCGTTGATCATCTCTCTGAAGAATGGCTGCACAAATTAAACTCCACTAAAATGTAAAACAAGGGCACACTGGAGATCAGTCTTCTGTAACTTTTGTTGTACCTGATAGGAAGACCAGGACAGCAAAATAACTGTGGTATTGGAGTCACTGAACTTGTTAAAATTTAAGAAAACTTCATTGTTAGGCTTGAAAGTGCTAAAGAAAAGAGTATTCAGGTTGCACAACAGGCAACAGAATAAGGAGAATTTTAAATGATCCCTCAAATGAAAACGGGCGGTTGCGGGGGAGCGGGGAGTGGCATGGTCTTCAACCAAATATGGACACCCAGCTGGCTACAACTATGAAGGGAAAGCATCAAATAGATTTGAAAGTAGCAAAGTGGGAAAGGATGAAAATAAATAAGACTAAAAAGCAATATGAGTCTTTGATCCCATGTAAGTCTGAGATTCCACAGCAGCATAAATAAGAGAGAAAATGTGAGAAAACGAAAGCTCTGCATCCTTGTCTTAAATTACTTCTTTGTTAAAGAAAAATCACAGATATTTTCTGAACACAAATGTTGAAACATTGACATTATCTTACTTCATTCTTACTAAAGTACCAACCTTCTAAAAATAAATATTGAAGTCATTTAGAACAAATTCAATGGTATTTAGGAAAAATATCCCTAAATCTGAGCTAAGGTTATTTATGGAGATAAAAATTGTATTAGAAACATATTTAGGAAAGATGACAGGGCTGTTTGAGCTTGATCCCAACCTCATCTGGGATCCTGAAATTCTCAAACTCAGAAAAGGGAATTCACAAAGCCAACACATTCATTCCCTTCTTTCTGGGTTCATTCATTCAAGAAAATCCCATGTCTTGCAAGAAAATCCCAAATTATGCCTGAGGACATTCCAGATAAAAAATCTGGAACTCTCAGAATCTCTCATAATCTTATATGAAATTTACCATTTATCAATTTGTTGCAGTAATTTGTCTGTGTCCTCATCTGGAGTGTAACCTTCATGCATATGAGAATTAAGTAAGACTACATATTTCTCTTTCTCATATGCAAATCTAAGCATACAAACCACACACACACCCCAAAAAACAAACCAAAGTCACTGCCATCAAGTCATTTCCGACTCATAGCAATCCTTCCTTGGGTTTTCAAGGCAGTATATCTACAGAAGTAGATTGCCCAGTCTTTCTTACGAGGAGTGGCTGGGGGATTTGAACCACTAGCCTTCTGGTCAGCTGTCAAATGCCTTAGACATTATGCCACCATAGCTCCTATATATACATATACATTTGAAAACGATACATTTTATGGTATGTAAAATATGCTTCAAAAAAGCTGTTACAGGAATAATGTTAAATGAGAGAAAAGAGGGAAAGGAGGAAGAAGAGGAGGAGGAGAAGGAAAAGGAGGAGGAAAACAAGCAGAGAGAAAGAGGAAATAAACCCATGAGAAACATCCTAAGAAGCACCTGTTCTTGGGAAACTATCAAAACTATGCTACTAACACTAAACCTAAGAATAAAAAAACTCAATCTCATGCAGATTTGAATAAATGAATGACAAAAGCTAACTGCCAAGTGGATTCTGGGCAGCTGTTCTCTGGCTCTATGAAGGACTGCACTAGAGGGGCTAGATGATCATTTACCATCAAGGCACTCTCTTCAAATACAGGAACAGCTCGGAAGAGGGCTGGACTAGTATTCTGCCTCCATAGATAGCTAAGCCCCTTTACCCTGGCTTTCCATGTAACTGCAACTAACTGGATGTACTGGAAAATATGTGTTTCCATGTTATTTTGACTCCAAAGTTTGTGTGGAGATGACTACAACTATAAACATACACCAAACACCAAACCCACTGCCATTAAGTTGATTCAAATTTATAGTGACCCTATAGGACAGAGTAGAACTGCTCCGTAGACTTTCCAAGGCTGTAAATCTTTATGGAAGCAAACTGCCTTATTTTTTTTTTCCCAGTGGAGTGGCTGGTGGGTTCAAGCCACTGACCTTTTGGGTTAACAGCTGAATGCTTTAAACCACTGTGCCACCAAAGTTCCTAACTATAAGTATCAGTAAGAATTATTCACCAGTCCACAAAGTGGTGCATAGAGGCCAGAAACCCTTAATATGAGTCTCCTCAAAAAAATCACAGATCAAGTCTTGTCTTCAAGAACAGTCTCACTGACTTTACAAGGATACTATTCATTTCTAAACTGTGGACTCTGTACAAAGAAAGGAACAAATTATGATGCTTTGTATGAAGCAAAACCCAAAGTATTCCATATAGGTCAGTAAATAATCTGCATAACTTTTAGTAGAAAATAAGCAAACTCAAAAACTGTTGCCAATTCAGAATCAAACAGTGTAAGAAGCATTTTCCATTCACAAATGTGTTGAAACATTGTCCTCTAAATACCAAATAGATGAATTTAGATAAACATATTTAAATCCCCAGAGCAAGCTTGAGAAGCTGCAACACTTGGGAAAATGTCAAGAACACCCTCTGCTTAAGAAAACTGCTCTGCTATGTAAAATTGAGATTACCTCAAGGAAAATAGACATCTTCTCAAAGAACCTTACTGAGTGCCACATTTTCCCCAACTGCTGATTTTAGAAAATTTCAACTGAACGTTACATCTATCCGCCAACTAAATAAAAATATCTCAGACCAACTGCATTTTCGGGGAAAAAGCATGTAAGCTGGGAGGACAGAAAACACTCTAGGTTCATTTGATCATAACTCTGACTTTCAATTCTCATTCAGCATTGATAACAACACTGTTCATATGAACTTTCACTATCAGTACCGAAACAGTCATTAAAAAAAAAAAAAAAATTAAGCTCAACGTGGGTTTAAACAACTCTACAGGTAGATCTGGTCCAGCTACATGGCACAAGTAAAGAACTAATTCACCTATGGCAATTAAATTCACTTAAAAAAAAAAATCAAACAATGCTATTGAGAAAAGAATTACAAATTCATAAAGGAGAAAACAAAAGAGTACTCCATCCTATCCACAAAATAAACAAGAAGTACTTCCCTGAAATGTCAAAAGTTATGCTAAATTCATAAGCAGATATTTAATAATATATACCTCTACTACAACATAATTAGGCCTCAAGCATTGATTAAGTAAAAGAATACATAGAAAAGAAATGACATGTGAGAAGAAAATTTGATTTAAACATTTACTTTTCATAGGCACTAAATACTAAATAAAATACTTCTGGTTGTTGTAAAGCAGAATCTTAAAGTTGCTGGTATTTTAACATGGGCATATCTAATAGAATTTTTTTTTTTTTTTTTTTTTTAATGCTCAAGGCAAAATCTGACTATATTAGAGCCTCTCTCTTCACTGGAAGGAACTCTGATGGTGTTATAGCGAAAGCATTGGGCTGCTAACCAAAAAGTCAGTGGTTTGAAGCCACCAGCCACTCCCCAGGAAAAAAATGAAAAAGCCTGCTTCCTTAAAGATCTGCAGCCTTGGAAACCCTATGGAGCAGTCCTACTCAAAAAGATCTCTACGAGTTAGAATCAACTTGATGTCAGTGGGTTTGGTTTGGTTTATCTTGACTGGATTCTTCCCTTCAAGTAATACCAGGAAAGGGAAAAGAGAAGTCAAGGAGGTCTTCACTGTCTCATAAACTGTTATACAACCAGAGTTGACAGGTACGTCTCTACTCTGAACCAAACCAAGCCAGATGGCATGGAATCAATTCTGACTCATGGAAACCCCAATGTTTCAGATTAGAACTTCACGCTCCATAGAGTTCTCGTGATTGCAACCTTTCAAAAGCACACTGTCAGGCCTTTCTTCCAAAGCACCTCTGAGTGGGTTTGAACCACTAATCTTTCAGTTAGTAACTGAAAGCATAAACAATGACACCACCCAGGGACTCTTACTTCTAGTCTAAAAAACAACAACAAAAAAAATCCACTGACATCAAGTTGATCCCAACTCATAGCAACCCTGATTGGGTTTCTGAGGTAGTAAATCTTTATATAAGTAGATTACCCTGCCTTCCTTCCACTGAATGGCTGGGGGGTTTGAATCACCAACCTTCTGGTTAGCAGTCAAATGCTTCAGGCACTGCACCACCAGAGAGTCTTACTTCTAATCTAGAGAGGTATTAACATTATAGTCTACACCACTCATTATGCTAGCTATTTTACACATACTGTCTTATTTAATTTTATCTTATTAATAACAGAATTAAATCTCCATTTGCCCAAAGGACTAAGGGCCAAGATATAGAGATATGCTGAATGATATTCTCTTTAGTTCTTTATCTTAAGAAAAATGGGAGGAAAGGAAAGAAATATAGCATGATCTAATTTACATTTCAAAAAACATCATCTACTCAACTAAAGAGCCCATGGTGAGAGCAGACAGGGAAGAGCGAAGACCAGTGGATTATATGTATATAATATAGTGGACTATATTTTCCTTTCTTTCTGTACAGAGTCTTGGTGGAGCAGTGGTTAAAGCATTCAGCTGCTAACCAAAAGGTCATCAGTTCAGACCCACCAGCTGCTTTGTAGGCAAAAAAATGTGGCAGTCTGCTTCCATAAAGATTTACAGCCTTGGAAATCCTATGGGCAATTCTACTGTGTCCTACAGGGTTGCTATGAGTCCGAATGTACTTGACAGCAATGAAATTTACATTTAGAAATGTCTTAGTTTGGCTCATCTAACAAAATAAGAGCATATTTAAAAAAATTTGTACATCAATTCTCTATTTGAAGGTGAAATCCCAGGGAGGCCAGGACGAGAGGGAAAGGACAATGAGACAGGAAAGAAGGGAAAGGAATACAAAGTGACATATTACAAAGGTGGCCACAGCTTCACCAGAGAACACAGCTGCTTGCCTGGTCATGGAAGATGGGGTATCTCCAAAAAGGCCATATGAGCCAGAGTCTAGCAACAGAACATGATGGCGAGGGAAAGAAAAGATGGGGAGGAAAAGGAAAGAAAGGAACATATCTGCAGGGTTTTTTCTGTCTCTTTTCTCTAACTAGGAGCTCTGGTGGCATAGTGCCTAAGGCATTTGACTGCTAACCAGAAGGCTGGAAGTTCAAACCCACCAGCCACTAACCACCCACTCCTCAGAAGGAAGGTTGGGCAATCTACTTCCATAGTGATACCACCTCGGAAACTGAAGGAGGGGTTGCTATGAGTCAGATCTGACTCGAAGGCAGTGACTTTGAGTTTTTTTGGTTTTCTCCAACTGGTTAAAGTTCACCAAGACATACTGAGAAGAACCAGAGCTAAGAGGCTTGGGGAGGTTGACCTTGGAGCTCAGAGGGAAAAAAGGATGCCACTCAGGACAGCATGGTGGGGAAAGCCAAGGGAGGCTGAAGCAGACCCGGCATGTCCTGTTGCAGTTCTGCCAGAGGGGAATCTGGAGAGATTATGTAACCTGGGTTTCACGTAAAATATTTTCTAGAATTTAGTATTTTCCAAAGACTAAAATTTCTATGAGATCCTAAAATTTCCTCAAAAATAAAGTTATTAGAAATAGCATTGCTATGGTTAATATCAGAATTTATAATTAAAGTTGAAAATAAAATGAAATTGTTACTATCAAATTGAAATTTTCCCTCCTCATTAATAGAATCTTTTACAACTGTTTTCAGTAGGTTAAAGGGTCCAGGCTCAATTTATAAATCATGGTAAAATGAGGCAATTATGCAACTGAGAGTAGAAGAATTTAAAATGTCAAGTGGCATTAATTTAAGTGAGAAATAAGTCTTCTACACCTAATTTAATTAATGCCAAGTGCTCCTGGAACTTTGTTTTTCTAAGATAACACTTGAAATTGGATAAGACTAACACAGTAATCATAGTCTAATACTTCAGAACTACACACTTCATTTCTAATGATTTAAAAAAATTAAAACAAAAAAACCCTTATCACTCTCACTGCTAAATAAAATCAGAGGGAAAAAATCCAAACAGATTTCAATAAACTTATTGCAACTAAATGACAAATCAATAAACTGCCTGAGAAAGCTCTTGTGACCTGGCTTTTCCTTGTACCTGATAGGAAAAAAACTGTTCAGAGAACACTATGACACTGCCAGTTGGATACTAATTACCTTCAATATAGCATTTACAGGCTTTCAATCAAATAAAGATATTGTTAGAAAAACAAAGTTTGAACAAGCTGATGGGAAATGGAATTCATATCAACTGCCAACCAGATGACAATGTCACCCTCTAAAAGTATTTAGTACTCAAAAAAAAATAATAATTCAAACAAAACTTGTTTTTAGGAAAGCAAACAAAAATTATAATAAACACAAAACACATGACAATAAGTTTAAATGTAAAATACGGCCTATTATTCTGAGATCAACAGAAAGACATACTATAAAATACTGAAGCCACAGGTGTCACCAAGTACAACTACACAAAGACAAAAATCAAGGCGATAGAAGTCAGGAAAAATAAAGAAAGTAATAGATGAGAAACCATACAATTAAAATAGACTTTGGCAAATTTCACTGCATCTGATTTTTTATAATTTTGTCCATCTTTATTTTAATTTCACTAGTATTATATGAATATATTCTAATAATCTGAAAAAATCAAAGAATTACATAGAATAAAGAATATAAAACAAAATTCACTAATTGTTTGCTTTTTTCCGACAAAGTAAGGAGCTCTGGTAGGACAATGCCTAAGACATTTGTCGGAATCAACTCAATGGCAGTGAGTGAGGGTGAGTGAGTACAGAAAGTACACACCAATGCCTTATATACTGATGTCCATGCTATTCCATTTGTATCAAGAACAGAGTAAATTTAACCCAAAACTACATGTCAGGCTCTTCTCACTACTGTATTACTGTTCTGTACTATGCACTAGTTAAGACTACAAGCCAATTTGCAGTCAAAAAGAACGATGTGTTATTTTCTATTTACTAGATGTGCTAAGTAGAGAAAAGATTGAAGCTGTCAAAAGATTTCCTATTGCTTGGTTCCACAATCAACAGCAATGAAAGCAGCAGTCAAAAAATCAGAGGACACACTGCACTGGGCAAACCTCCTGCAAAAGACCTCTTTAAAGTGCTATAGAGCAAAGATTTCTTGTTGAAAGACAAAAGTGTGCCTAACACAATCCATGGTGTTTTCAAAAGCCTCATATGCATGTGAAAGCTGGACAATGAATAAGGAAGACCAAAGAAGAACTGATACTTCTGAGTTGTGGTGCTGGCGAAGAATACTGAAAGTACCGTGGACTGTCAGAATAATTAACAAGTCTGTGCTAGAAAGAGTCAGCCAGAATGCTCCTTGGAATAGAGAATGGCTAGACTACGTCTCGGGAGCTCTGGTAGCATAGTGGCTAAGGCACTTGACTGCTAACCAGAAGGCTGGCGGTTCAAACCCACCAGCCACTCCTCGGAAGGAAGGTTGGGCAATCCTACTTCCGTAGTGATACTGCCTCGGAAACCCAAGGAGGGGTCGCTATGAGTCAGGGCTGACTCGATGGCACATAACAACAACAACAACAGACTACGTCTCACCTACCTTCATCATGTTGTCAGAAGGGACCCTTCCCTAAAGCAGGATATCAGGCTTGGTAAATTGGAGGGTCACGAAAAAGAGAAAGACCCTCATGAGATGGATTGACACAGTGGCTGCAACTATGGGGCTCTAGTATAGCAAGTATTGTGAGGCTGGCACAGATCTGGGCAGTGTTTCATTTTGTTGTACACAGGGTCGCAATGAGTCAGAGCTGACTGGACAACACCTAAGAACAGTAAGATGTATGTTCTTGGGCAAGTTCTTTGTTTCATCTTTAAATGCATACTGCAGGAATTCATAAAACTACCCACCTTGATCATGATAAGGACTAAATGAAAAAGTGACATAAAAGCAGCACAGTGGATGCCAAATGAAAGTATCATAGCTGCTGCTCTGCTTCTTTTACTAGAATGTTGGCAGTTAGCAGCTAAAGCTTTCTCCCAAGCGGTTTAACAATGAGAGCATGCACTGATCTTTTAATCCAAAAACCAAATGCCAAATCTGTAAATTATCAGGCAATTTACCTAGGGTCATGGTCCCAGTGTTGTTGTTAACCGCCATAAAGTGGGCCCCTGACACATGGCAACTCCATGCACAAAAGAACAAAACTCTGCCTGCACCTGTGCCATACCCACAATTGGTTGCAGATCAGACCATTGTTATCCATAGGGTTTTCAGTAGCTAATTTTGTCAAGTAGATTGTTTAGCCCTTCTTCCTAATCTGTTTTAGGCTTAAACTCTACTGAAACCTGTTCAACATCATAGCAACTCAAAAGCCTCCACTGACAGATGGGTGATGACTGCCTATGCAGTATAATGGCTCAGAATCAAAACTTGGTCTCACACATGGAGGGCAAGAATTTTACCACTAAACCACCAATGCTTACTTCATTACTTATCTACAGAGTTCATACTCATCAGATTGCATGAACGCAAAGGATGTGATGTCCGTGACATGTTTAATAATATGAAGTCTGGCACATGAAAGACCCTTAGTAAAAATGAGCTTTCTTCTTACTTCTACCTGCTCTTAGCTCAGCCATGTACTATGCAGAAGACCAATCACTTCCAAAGAAGGACATATATAAAATACCCCTGGTCAGGGCAGTATCAACCAAGCCCTTTCCCTAACCTTAAGATCATTTTGTCATCGTTTCCTACTATTCATTCTAATTTGGTCCTTTATTTTCCTACAGTTTCTCCACTACCCATTGTCTGAACCATAGGCTTCCCACGATGACACATTCTCCATATTTTCCACCTCCTACTTATCTGTAAAAGGAGCTCTGGTGGCACAGTGCCTAAGGCATTTGACTACCAACCAGAAGGTTGGTGGTTCAAACCCACCAGTGGAAGGTAGATGGGGTAATCTACTTCCATAAATATTTATTGCCTTAGAAACCCAATAGGGGTTGCTATGAGCTGGAATCTGCAACACCAGTTATCTGCAAAGGAGCCCTGGTGGTATCATAACTAAAGGTGGCTGCAAACCAAAGGGCTGTGGTTTGAAACTATGTGTGGTTCCACAGGAGGAGATGTGGCAGTCTGCTTCTGTAAAGATTACAGGCTAAGAAACCATAGGGGCAGTTCTACTCTGTCCTATTGGGTCACTATGAGTTGGCATCAACTCCATGGCAACAGGATTGGTTTCTTTTGGGTTTAGTTATGCGCATACCTAGATTTGGCCTACAGGTATTACAGCTCCAAGTTTTTACTGGAAAACAATAAAGGCTTAAGTTATTCCATACTTAATAGGTTTTTTATTTTTCAACAGTTTATGATGATGATGATGATGATGATGATGATGATGATGATGTAGATCAAAGTTTACAGAGCAAATTCATTTTCCATTCAACAGTTCACAGACATTTTGTTTTGTGATATTGATTGCAATTCCCACAGTGTAACAGCTATCTTCCCACTTCCTTCCTGTGATTACATTTTCCCTGTGTCCTTTTCCTATATATTCCTGCCCTCTGAGCTATCACCCTGTGCAAATGCTACCCTTCTGATCTCCCATAGTTGACTGTTCTCAGGAGTGTACCTACCTAGTGTAACTGTTTACCCTGTAGACTTATCTATTGTTTGGCTGGAAGTTAAGCCACAGGAATGAGTTCAATTCCAGGTCAGATAATGACTAGAGGTTATTGTCTATGGGGTTTCACTAACTCTACCAGACCAGTAAGCCTGGTCTTGTTTATGATTTTGAGTTTTGTTCCACATTTTTCCCTGACTCTATCTGGAATCTACTATTTTGATCCTTTTCTGATTGGTTGTCAGAGATAGCTTGGCATCATCTAGTTCTTCTGGTCTCAGGGTCATGTGGGCTGAGGTTCCCATGGTCCACTAGTCACTTGGATTAATTATTTCCATGCATCTTTGATTTTCTTTGCTCTTCTTTGCTCCAGATGAGGAGAGACCAATAGTTGCATCTTAGATGGCTGCTTGCAAGCTTTTAAGAACCCAGTCACTGCTCACCAAGTAGGATGTAGAACAATGTTTTTGTATAGCATGTTATGCTAATTGAGCTTGATGTCCACTTCATGGGTTTTTAGAGATATTTATACTGATGATAGCTCATTTAATCTTCACTACAACCTGTGAAGTACAGATTATTTTGCTAATTTTACAGATGAGTAAACAGTTTTGAGAGGTTATATGACTCTCTCAAGACACAAAAGAAGCTAAAGGAGGAAAGATGTAACAGAAATTGTAGTCTTTTCCTAGAAATCCATGTTTCATTTTTCTTTAAGTATGTTATACAGACACATAGGTTCATGGGTAGAGCAAGAAGTTTGTAATAGGCTGCTAAATGACAGGTTGGTGGTCTGGACCCACACAGCATTGCCACAGAAGAAAAGGCTAGTGATCTGTTTCCATAAAAACATTACAGCCAAAAAAACATTATAGAGACCATTTCTACCCTCAACACAAGCAATCATTACAAGTTGCAATCAACTCAACAGCAGTTAGATTTTTTGGTTTCATACAGACAAAGCAACTGCTCAAATAAAACCCAATAAATGTTCAACACAAATAAATTAAATGTATATCCTTAAAGATGAATTTTAGAAAAGGGAATATATTCTCCAGAATAGCATAAAATAAGCTGGTTACAGATAAGAGATGGCAGGAAGACAAGGTACACTTCAATATATAAGAGGAATCTGTGTCAAATTCCAGCAGAATAGCAGGAGGGTAGAAAGTTCAATAATGTCTGAGATGATTTATAAGTTCATTTTGAATATACTACTTGTGTGGTCTTGGACAAGTTCTTTGATTCTTCATTTTTAAAATGGGTTCAATAAAAATTTGCAAAAAGAGTTCCTGTAAAACAGCAGAATAGGCAAACAAAATACACAAACCCTCTTCAACAAAGAAAACAGGAATCAATTAAACAAATATAGAAGATAATTCTAGATACCTGAGCTTTGAAAAGAAGGATACTGAAGTGGACTAAACTCCAACTAGCAGAAGAACCTGCATGAAAACACCAAAAAAAGGAGACAATAAGGAGATGCAGTATGTCAGCGATTCTGACAATACGGACAGCTTGTATATTGCCAGATGGTGTTAGGACTTAAGAATTAACCTAAAACTTGGCCCTGCTAGCCAGGGGCTGCACGGAGGACTGCACTGGTGGCTGGTAAATAATAGGGGAAGCAGTGAAGAGGGAGACGGGCTGAGCTGTGGACTTTTAGCTGTCCAGAGGGCACAGCCAATCTGAATGTTTACAAATGGTTCAACCATTTTGGATATTTAAAGCGACAGCTTTCTCTCAGATTCCAGGGACTTAAGAATAGGCTCCACTTGTTGGCGAAGGCAAGAACATTCCAGACATGAACGACTGGAAATTGTGATATTCCCCTTATTACCCTTATACCCCACACCCTCTTGGTGAACAGAGTTGCGGCCATCCCTCACTCCCACCCACCTTCTGGCCCCACAGGAATTCCATACCAGTCTGTGTGCTCTGATAGAGACTGGGTGCCCTGCCCAGATTTTTTTCCTTTTCTTCTTTTTACAGTTTGTTTGTTTTTGTCTGCTTTAAATTTTTTTTTTTTTTCTGTCCTTTTATTATTATTCTTTATGCTTCCTTTCTCAGGTTCTAGTTTTTAGTTTTTTTCTCTTTTCCCTGTTTCTGGTTCCCTTTATTTTTTTTCTCAAGATTCTCCCCCTTCCTTGTTTTTCTTTTTGGATATTTCCCAAATTTCTCTTCATTAT
>NW_006921736.1:1205588-1210147 GCF_000298275.1 Orycteropus afer afer
TTTTTCTTTTTTTCTCTTTCTGGTGATTGTTTTTTTGTGTTAATGTGATGTGTTCTTTGTCCACTTCCTGTTACATTTTTTATGCTTTTTTGATTGTTGATTTTATCTGAGTGGGAGACAGCAACCATGCCCATATAATGCAACCACACCCAAACCTCCTGCAGTTCCACTTACTGAGTAAGAGCCACCACTTCCTTCTCCACCAACTGCCCAATGATAAATCACCACCAAGAAGACCCTGATTCACCCTTAGCTACCCTTCACAAACAGTTTACAAAGATCTGTGCAGCTACTCTCACTCACCAAGATGAAGAGCAGAAGACATCCTGAGGAAAAAGCAATATTGGAATTCTCTGATAAGGAACTCAAAAGAACTATACTAAGGTACCTTCAACAGAATGAGAAACAGATAAAGGAAAACTCTGACAAAAATAAGGCAAACACAGACAAAATCCTAGAACAACTCTGGAAGAATATACAAGAACAAAATGACAGAATAAATGAAAAATTGCAAATGATTCAAAATCTACAGAGAAAAATCCAGAAGATTAATTCTAAATTTTCAGAAGTAGGTAACACATTGAAAGGGAAAAGGAGTAGAACTGAATTAATGGAAGCCAGAATTAAAGAGATTTAAAACAAATATCTGAATACTTCTCTGCAAAGGTATCAATCACAAAAAAAATCAAAACAAAATGAAGAAAGCCTAAGAATCATGTGTTATACCACCAAAAGAAATAACCTATGTGTAATTGGAACCCCAGAATAGGAAGAGAAAAAGAAAACCACTGAGAAAATTGTCCAAGATTCCTTGGAAGAGAACTACCCTGATATGATGAAAGATGAGAATATTTCCATTCAGGAAGTACAACAAACCCCAAACAGGATAGACCCCAAAAGAAAATCATCAAGACATACCATCATCAAATTCATGAAAACCAAAGACATACAAAGAATCCTGAAAGCAGCATGGGAAAAATGAAAAGTTACATACAAAGGGCAACCAATAAGACAAAGCTCTGATTTCTCAGCAGAAACTATGCAGGTGAGAAGGCAATGGGATAGTATACATTAAACCCTGAAAGAGAAAAATTATATACCTGACAAAATTGTGCCTCAAATATGATGGTGAAGTTAGGACATTTCCAGATAAGCAGAAATTAAGGAAATTTGTTTAAAACAGACCAACTTTACAAGAGATACTAAAGGGAACCCTTTGAACAGACAACCATAAGAGTAAACAATAACAAATCATTAATACACAAGATGACATAACAAAGAAACCAACACATCTATGGAAGTATCCAAAATAAAATAAGCTTACAATATTGTAAACAAGGAACCAGAGACAACAATTGGTAAATGAGGAAAACTACAAACAAAAAAGAGGGAAAAAATAGTGTAGTTACAGAACTTCTAAATAGTGAGCAAATCAAGACAGTGGCAAGATAGAAAGGACTATTCTAAACTCGGGAGAAAATTATAAGTCTTGAGGATAAACTCAAAGAAAAATGATAAACCTTCACATCACAATAAAGAAGAGGATAAGCACAAATATTTAGCAAATACTAAAACAACATCAATGAAAGAAATGATAACACATTTCATAAACAAAATGAGCTTAGCACAGAAAATTATATTGAATAAAGAATCAAGAACACCACACCACGAAAAAACACGTAACAAACACTTCCACAATAATTACACTGAATGTCAATGGATTAAACATACCACTCAAAAGATGAAGAGCTGCAGAATGGGAAAGAAAATATAACCCATCAATATCCTGTCTACAAGAGACACACCTTAAAGATCAAGACAAAAACAGACTAAAAATCAAAGGTTGGGAAAAGACATATCAAGCTAATGGCAACCAAAAAAGAGCACAAACAAACTCGCTACCATAGAGTCGGTCCTGACTCATAGCAAGCCCTCCTTGGGTTTCCGAGGAAGTATCTCTACAGAAGTAGATTGCCCAGACTTCCTTCAGAGCAGTGTCTGGTGGGTTTGTACTGCCATGCTTCTGGTTAGCAGTCAAATGCAATATTAATTTCTGTTAAAATTGACTTTAAGACAATAAACACCATAAGAGACAAGTAAGAACATTATATAATGATTAACGAACAACTGAGCAAGATGATATAACCATAATAAATATTTGTGGACCCAATGAAGAGCCCCCAAAATACATAAATCACTCTTTAAAAGAGTTGAAAATGCAAATAGATGACTCCACAGTCATAGTGGGAGATTTAATACACCACCTCTAATGAAAGATCAAACTGGAAAGAAACTCAACAAAGACGTAGAACACCTCAACAATACAATCCACCAACTTGACCTTATAGACAGCTACAGAGCACTTCACCCGACAACAAACAGCACAACATACATTCTTTTCCAGTGTCCATGGAACATTCCCCAGGACAGACCATACGAAAGGCCATAAAGCAATATTTACATAAATTTAAAAACATTGAAATACACACAGAAAAAAGTAAACACATGGAAACTGAATAACACAACACCCTCCTACGAATGAGTGGGTAATAGAGGAAATAAAAAATGAAATTTAAAAATTCCTTGAATCCAAAGAGAATGAAAACACAATGTACCAAAATCTTTGGGACACAGCAAAAGCAGTGATCAGAGGTCAATTTATAGCAACAAATGCACACATCAAAAAAGAAGAGCCAAAATAAACACTTTAAAGCAACATCTCCAACAACTGTCAATTCTACCCAAAGCAATCTATACATTGAAAGCAATCTCAATACAGATCTCATCAACATTCTTTAAGGATATGGAAAAAATAATCACTAACTTTATATGGAAAGGAAAGAGATCTCAGATAAGCAAAGCACTACTGAAGAAGACCAAAGTAGGAAGTCTCACACTCCCAGATCTCAAAACCTACTATACAGCCACAGTAGTCAAAACTGCCTGGAATTGGTACAACAACAGACACATAGACCAATGGAACAGAATAGAGAACCCAGAAATAGTTCCATCAACCTATTGTCTGCTAATGTCTCAAAGGGCCAAAATCCATTAAATGGAGAAGAGAATGGGTCTCTTCTCATCCAGAGTAAAGAAGAATGAAGAAAACCAAAGACGCTGGAAAAGAATTAGTCTAAGCATCTGATACACCATGCAATACACAGCCTATATGACTGTAAGACCAGAACTAGATGGTGCCCGGCTACCAATGTCAACCACTTGGAGGGGGATCTATGTACGAGATCCTGAACAGAGTAGGAGAAGAATGTGGAACAAAACTCAAAATCATTTGGAAAAATAAAGGACCAGGTTTGCTAGTCTGATAGAGGCTGGTGGAACCCCTGAGACTGTGGCCCCTAGTTGTTGGCCTTTAGGTCCGGAATTGAACCTACTCCTGTGGATTCCAGACAAAGAAAAGACAGGCATATGAGCTGAACATTTACATCAGGCAGATACACTCCTTGGAGAGATCAATCTTGGGAGCATAGAAGGACTGTGTATGCACAGGGAGACAGCTCAAGGGGCAGGAGTGCACGGGAGGGTAGGACACAGGGAAGAGGTAACTATGGGAGTAAGTGGGAGGGGAGGTGTTGCATTGTGGGAAATTGCAGTCAATGTCACATAACAAAGTGTATGTGAGCTGCTGTATGGAAAGTGAATTTGCTCTGTAAACTTTCAACCAAATCACAATAAAATTAAAAAAAAAAAAATCTGCAACAAAAAAAACAATCAACCTCCTAATTTAAAAAAAAAAAAAAAAGAGAGAGAGAGAGATTTTAAAAATACCCATAGATGAGGTTTGGGGACATCTGTACAAGAAATTGGGAAGTTTCTTTCACTGAAGAAGAAGCCATCAGAGACCTGTTTGCGTACAACTTAACACATCCTGTTTTGTATGCAAACCACAATATAAAGAAATACATTGTAAAGAAAGCTATCCATGTCCTCAAAGAACCTACACTCTAGTCATACAGGTACAAAACTTGATTTTGAATATACAGAGTAAAACCTGTGAGGGCCAATTCTAAAGGACAGCCTTAATTTTCAAGGACTCTCAAAGTTTTCCGCCTTTGATAAGGCACAGTCTTACCACTTTTCTGTTGCCTGTTTTAGGAGAAAATACTTTTTTTCCTTCTCTGACAGGTTTCCACATTTCATAGGTTCCAGCTTTTTTCTGGTATCACTAGAGTAATATATGGTTAGGTCTCAATATAAACTCTATGTCACATGATATTGCTTGCTCTATTATGTCTCTATCAGAATTAGTAGTGGTCTCTGAAAAATAGTAATGAAATTTTAAAAATTTGAAATGAATGACGTGAGTTTTTGGGCAAGATGTCGGACTAGGCAGAAGGATTGCACAGACCCTCTTCAACAAAGAAAAGGGAAACCAATTAACACAGACACAGAAGATAATCGTACACCCCTGAGCCTTGAAGGGAAGGATACAGAATTGGACTAAACCCCAATTAGCAGAAGAATTTGCGTGAAAATACCAAAAAAAGGAGAAATACGGAGCTGCAGTCTGACAGCGAACAGAGTGACCCTGACAGTACAGG
>NW_006921736.1:1212827-1226601 GCF_000298275.1 Orycteropus afer afer
ACAGGTAGACTCATATTTACTAAGAGTTTCAACTGATACAACATTTTACTAATTATCAAAAGACCTGCAAAAGTCATACACTCAACAAGCAGCAATTTCACTTCTAGAAATATATCCTACAGTGCTGAAAGACTAAGTATGTTCAAGGAAAAGTTGTTTTAAACACGGAAATACAATGACCCTAAACATCTAAGAAAATGAGATTGGTTCAATAAGGTAAAGTATAGGCAATAATGATTTCATTTGAATTCATTATGGACCACTATACTCCATTAACAAGATGGTCATGGTGTCAGTAAACACATCATGAGTCAAATATGCAGCTATGTGTATACACACATCCATTCAAACATAAGTCTGGAAGGCCATGAATCAAACAATAGTAGTTACCTGTAGGTTTGATGGATGATTCCTGATGATCATTATTTTCTTCATCCTTTATTTCTTGTAAAATTTACAAGAAGCTTTATTTTTTTAAAAAAATCTGAAAATATGGAAGAAATGGACAGAGTTCTAGAAACACACTGCTTCCCTAAACTAATACAGACTGAGGTGAAAAAATTGAACAGATCCATAACAAAAGAAGAAACTGAACAGGTCATAAAAAAAATTATCAACAACAAAAAAAAAGTCCTGGCCCAGACAGTTTCAGCAAAGAATTCTACCAAACATTCAGAGAAGAAAGTGTTAAAAAAATAAAACACAAAGATACATACTCAAGGAGGCTATATTTATTCATTCACTCATATTTACTGAGTTCTTCCTTAACCCACTGTGAAAGAGAAAACTCTCAGTCCAGAAACAAAGCCTGAGATCCCAGACAACCAGGAGAGACCTTCCCTTGTTTAACTATTAGTATCATCTCTACTTTTAGGGTGAGGATGCTATTATGGGTCACAAAATTTTGAGCTACTTCATCTTCCAAAACATACCACTGGTCCATTTACAACACAACTGAGCAGAACACTACATACAGAGTGTCAATCATAATTTCACAACTGAGTTGTCAGTGGGAAAAAAAAATACATCTTTTTCACTTGGAAATGTCAAGTGTAACCCAATAAATGTCAAATAAAATTGAAATTGTTTGTGGAAATTTATAGGTGTGTGAATGAGAAGCCTGGGCAAGACCCTCTGATAACATGACCTCCTGTATTTGGTAAAATTCCTGAAATCAAGAGTTTTCTCCTCTATGGTACCCTTCCTCAAAAGAGTACTGCATCTCTCACAATTTGGATGTCCAGCCACTTTTCTGATAAACTCATTTCTCACTCACATATCTCTATGCACCAATGCAGGAGGCATTACTAAGGCATGTAAGCCAATGCTCGCTACAACATTCTTTAGACTTTTCCAGGGCCACCTTTTCTTAAAAGCAAACTCCAAAAATGTAGCCAAATTAATACTATCCAAGACCAAAAGTGCTTAATACATACACGGCATTTCCTGTACACTGAAAAGGATCTTGGTGACCAGATGTGGCACAGTATGTCTCTGGCCATCATTATGGACTCTCTTCTGCTGCATTTGTATATCAAAAGGATTAGGAGATCTGGACATGACAAGTGACTTTCTCTGGACACTTACTCTTTCTCTACGTGATTAAACATGTTCAACTACTAGCTGAGAGGTTGGCAGTTCAAACCTACCTAGAGGCACCTCAGAAGATAGCAATCTGTTTCCAAAAGGTTATAGTCTTGAAAATCCTATGCAGCACAGCTCTACTCACACACATGGGGTGATCACAGGTTAGAATCGACTCAAAAGCAACTAACAACAACTTTTTTTTAATACATTTTACTGAAATATAATTTATCTACAGTGAAATACACAAAACTAACCTGACATGAATCAATGCTTTTTTTTTTTTTTTTCCGTGTTTCCTCCCTAGCCCTGGTAACCAACAAAGAAAGTTTCCTTCCTATATAAAGCTTTCCTTGGCTTTTTACAATAATGAACTAATACTATATTTGTCCTTCTGTGATTGACCTATTTCACTCAGCATAATGTCCTCCAAGTTCATCCATATTATGTCATGTTTTACAGATTCTACATTATTCTTTAGGGTTGCACAGTATTCCATTGTGGGTATGTACCGTAGTTCAGTTATTCTTCTGTTGAAGAGCATCTAGGTTGTTTCCATCTTTTTGCTGTTGTAATTAATTAGTGCTGCAATGAACATGGGTGTGCATGTATCTGTTCTTGTCCTGGCTCTCGTTTTTTTAGATATATGCCTAGTAATGGGATTGCTGAGTCAAATGGTATTTCTAATTCCAGCTTTTTAAAGAACTACCATACTGCTTTCCACAGTGGTTGTATCATTTTACAGTCCCACCAGCAGTGTAGGAGAGTCCCAATCTCTCCACATCCTCACCAGCATTTGTTATTTTCTTTCTTGTAACAACAAATTTTAAAAGAGGAGGGCATGCAATAAAATGATAGCTGTGATTCTCTGTTTAAATTCAATCAAAACTTACTGAACACTTACCTGTGCCAAGTTCTTTGCATGAGCATTGTAATGGTAAATACTGAGCCCTAAACTTTTAGACCTCAAAATCAAGTTAGGGAGACAGATGAGAAGCAGGCAAAGACAAAACAGTATGTGACTAAAGTGGCAGCAACTCAAAGACACACAAAATTAAAACATGGAAGGTCAAGGAATTTTTTGGAGGATTTCCTAAGAAGGAAAGGTGAGATTAAAGGATAAAAGGTAAGGAAGAATATTGTACATAATGATCCAAAGGTATTTAAGGACGTTTATGGGATTCATTACAGTAAGGGCGACTTCTAACCAATACAGTTAGTTATCAGTTATGCATTTAGGATGTGGAAATGGTCACTAGGGACAGAGTCATTATTAGCTCCAAAAAAATTTGGACAGCTGAATACTAGCTTTCCATAAAACAATTCCAAAAAATAAACCCACTGCCATGGAGTCCATTCCTACTCAAAGTGACCTTATAGGACAGAAAAGAACTGTCTCATAAGGGTTCACAAGGCTGTAAATCTTTACGGAATCAGACTGTCTCATCTTTCTCCTGTGGAGCAGCTGGTAGATTCAAACCATCAACCTTCTGGTTAGCAGTCGAAGGCTTTAACCACTGCACAATCAATTAGGAATTCAAATTAAGACGACCATTATCTCTCAGGTCAAAACAAGCTATTTATGTCCTTTGAATAGTTTGTACTTAACATAGTTTAAGTATTAGGGTAATTGGGCAAAATCTATGACATACGAGTGTATAACATTTCTGTTATACTGTTTAGTGGATTTCTGTGAATGACATTCCCTATCCGTAACCCCCCCCCCAAAGGAGTCCTGGTAGTACAATGCTTAAAGCACTAGGCTGATAATCGAAAGAATGGCAGTTCCAACCTAGCAGCCACTCCGTGGAAGATGGATGTGGCAGTCTGCTTCTGTAAAGATTACAGCCTTGGAAACCATATGGGGCTGTTCTACTTTGTCCTATAGGGTCTGTGATAGTTGGAGCTGTGTGTCAACTTGGCTGGACCCCAGTTCTGTGTGGTTGTTCCCATGATGGGATCGGATGACTGTGTTCTGAGTGGCCAATCTGCCCAAGGGGAGTTTCCCTAGGGGTGTGGCCTGCTTCCAGGATATCCAGGGACATCCTGGGAAGAGAGACATTCTTTAAGGGATTGGAACCCTGGTGTGCTGACTACAAACTTCCGTGAGTGAGCAGCCCACCGCTCTGGCCTGGAGATCTTAGATTTGTCTTTCGTTGGAGTCAACAACCAGTGTACTGCCTGCCAGCCATGAATTGCTCAGCCCCCTGCGCTTGCGAAAGCTAAGGCTACCACCAGCCCAATGTTTCCTCCAGGGACTTTGGACTTGCCGGCTTCTATATGTTTATAAGCCATTTTCCTAAGATAAAGTTTTCTTTCTCTCTCTCTCTCTCTCTCTCTCTCTCTATATATATATATATATATATACACACACACACTTTGCTGGTTTTTGTGTTTCTCTAGAGAACCCAATCTAACACAGGGTCACTACCCAAGAGAAATGAGAACAAGTGTACACAGAAAGACTTGTACATCAATGTTCATAGCAGCACTGATCACAATAGTCAAAAATTCTAAACTGGTAAAGGTGTCCAACTTATGAATGGATAGACAAAAGGTAGCACTATCCAAATATGGAATACGATTAAGCAGTACAAAGAACAAACCAGTAACACATGCAAATGACATGAATGAATCTGAAAACATTATGCTAAGTGAAAGAAGCCAGACATAAGACATCACATGTTATATGATTCCATTCACATAAATTTTCCAGAAAAGTCAAATAAAGGACAAAAAAGGTAGAATAATGGTAGTCTGTGGCTGAGATTAGACATATATAGATATATATATGCATGATGGGTATTATTGAGGAGGGTAAAAATGTCCTAAAATTGAATTCTCGTTACAAAGTTTAGTAAATTTGCTAAAAGATATATACTTGAATGTATACTTGAAATTGGTGAATTTTATTATATGTAACATATGCCTCAATAAACTTGTGTGGTAATTAAGGTTGCTGTGTCAACTTGGCTGCACTATGGTTCTGAATGGCTTGGCAGCTGTGATGTAGTTATTGACCATCAAGACACGGGATGTGATGTAATCACCTCCATGGTGGAATCTGCTGTGAGCAGTTAATCAGTTAAAGTGGAGCTGCCTTCAGGATGTGGACTGCTTCCAGTATATATATGGAAAAAATCTTGCATTTGGCTTATCATCATCTTCAGTTCCTCAACTTATCCAGTGGCCTGCCACATTGCCTGCCAATCCTGAGATTATTGCCTTTGCAGCCTATGAGCCAAGAATCTGCCACTCTGCCTGCCAATCTTGAGTTTGTCAGCCTCTGGTCAGAAGTCTCTAGCTTGCTCCAGTGGCCCTGGAAGGCAGAGCTGAATGCCTAGGTCAAAGGGCCTCCACCCAGCCCCTAGACAAGCACTCTAAACTTGGACTTCTAGCCTCTTAAACTGTAAGCAAATAAATTCCTATTGGTTAAAGCCATTCACTTGTGGAATTTCTGTAATAGCAGTACTAGAGAACTAAGGCAACACACTAAAAAAAATTATACAAAAAGACAAAAAAAACCTCTACAAAATGGTTTCCCATTTCACACAAATTAAAAGTAAGCATCTCTCCAGATGCATCCAAGGCCGTTCAGGATCTATATTCCTGTACACTTCTCTAACCTCATTTCTCACTGCTCTCTTTTTCTCTAGCAGACTCTTTGCCATACTGTCCTCCTTCATATCCCTGACTACTCCAGTCACATTCCTGACTCAGGAACTTTCAATTTATCCCACCAACCCAACTCCTTGAATAATTTATCACTCCTTTGAACTCAGTTCTCTCTTGAATTAGTTCTGTGTTAACATGGTCTTGACCATGGAAGGAACAGGAGGAGGTCATTCAATGCTTTCCTCTGTTCCCTTTTGCTCTCTGATGAAGAAAGGGAAGGTGAAGAAAAATGGTAACACTGTAAAAATCAGTACAAGTTGGGCACTGTGATACTTAGAGAGCAAGCAAAGGACATTCTTCGGAACAGGGCTACTCCATCATCTGTCTCCAGCTGCCACTGGATGTCAATAAACTGCTGGAATATAATAACTGACTGCATCAAGAATCCACAAATCACTGCCAGGTTGAAATGCTCTCTCCCTGCCTGCCACTCTCGCTCCAGTGTCCAATATGAGTCGTGGTTTATTTAAATTATTTCCACAAAAGATCTTCTTCAATATCTGTACAAGAATGCCAACATCAACCAACATATATCCTAAACTAGCAAACAATAACCCCCACTTTATCAGGACCACTTGTGCAGTTAAGGAAACTGCAATGTACTTTCAAAAGCAACCATTCTTTCCACTTTTTAGATTAGATTTTTTTTTTTTTTTCTTCTTATTGCAATGAGGATGGATTATTCTATTTGTATTTTCAGTAATCTCCACAGAGACTGCTGTTGTTGACAATCAAGAAAGGGCTCTTTCCTAGTCAGGAAATTGCCCACCACCAGATTCAGGACCCAAAACCTTCAGAATTCAGGATATAGTATATGTTAAGTTCACAAAAGGAGCTCTGGTAGCATAGTGGCTAAGACACTTGCCTGCTAACCAGACAGCTGGCGGTTCAAACCCACCAGCCACTCCTCGGAAGGAAGGTTGGGCAATCCTACTTCCGTAGTGATACTGCCTCGGAAACCCAAGGAGGGGTCGCTATGAGTCGGGGCCGACTCGATGGCATATAACAACAACAACAAACAACAAAAGTTCACAAAGCTCTTGTTTAGTTTATCAACAAGCCCCTAAAAAAAAATCCTAGACTGCAGGGGACAAAAATCTTCTTTTTGCAAACAAGTGCTTTATTTAAAAGAAAGTAAAGAGAATGATTAATAACAAAGAGATTCTTTGATTACAAGAGATCTGAAACAAGCAAGCTTTTTTAAGAGAAATCCAGTATGCCTACTTAGTCCTTAGGCAGTCAATTAATCTACCCTCCCAATTGGTGATGTATGTCCAAACTTTTTTCTCTAATGAGCATTTTAAGTAAAGAAGAAAAGTTTCTCTGGTTTTCCTATTTGTTATATGCTCTTGCCATCAAGTTAATTCCAACTCATGGTGACTCTATGTGTCATAGAGTAGAACTGCTCCATAGGGTTGTCTTAGCTACAATCTTAACAGAAGTGGACTGTGAGGCCTTTCTTCCGCAGTACCCCTGGAGTAGTTGTGCGCAAACCGTTTGCACCATTACTATTCCTAAATCTAGCCAAAAGCAAAGTGAGTGAGTGTCAAATGTATCTACGACATCTGTGGTTCCTATTCTATCATTTGCTGATAGATGTTTTTATATAACTATTCCAAATCATGCAAGAAAAGGAATCTTAAAAGATTCTAACAGACCTTTAAGATAGCCCTAAAAAACTTCAGCACTTTATAATATTGTCTTAAAACTCTGCTACATGCACAGTTGCCAAAATTTCACTAAAACAAACCTCTTAAAATTAATAAATTACCTGTCAAATCCCATAAATACAGATGGTCACTTGGAGACAGGAGAAGATGTTATCATTCTGTTTTACACAGCTGTTCAGACTAGGAAAAGACTATTTCATTTTCCATAGCATATAATAAAGCTTGTCTAGGATTTCCAATTTTATGCATAAAAATGAAAATTTCATGCAGCTGCTTCTGTGTTATACATCTGGTTATCGTTGAGGGAACATCTTTAATAGTAAAAAAAAAAAATCATTACAATAAATAAAAACTAAAATTGGTTTGCCTTTGTTTTCCTGTAACAGGCATCATGTTACCATCTAAGTCCTTTGCTATCAAAAACTTTTAAATTGCAGTGTTCCCAAATAGAGGTACTCCAATATGCTACTTAAAAGGAGCTCTGGTGGAGCTGTGTTAAACCACTAGGCTGCTAACCAGAAGGGGGCAGTTCTAACCCACCAGCTGTTCTGTGAGAGAAAGATGAGGGAGTCTGCTTCCATAATGATTTACAGCCCTGGAAACCCTATGGGGCAGTTCTACTCTGTCCTATATGGTTGCTGTAAGTCGGAATTGGTTTGGTGGGTAATATGCTACTTAACACAATTAAGAATGTATTAATGATTCTTTATCAGTGAGAAAGTGCATACAGCTGCGTATTTGATGCCACAATTGTTTTTTTCCTGTTACTCCTTTCCAGACTGTGTTTTAGTAATTTTATCAGAAATCTAACACATGAAACAATAAGTCAACACAACATTAATGTCACACATCTGAAATGAGATTTTGATTTGTTAGTCTCCTACACATTACTTACATTACTATAAATCGTGTGAAGATGAAGACATTTGGCACCTAAGAATAGTTATGAAATAACCAACACCAAGAGCATGCCTGTATTTATGCTCAGAGCTCTCTTGGTTCTATATTTTTAGCAAAAGACCTGAAACTTGATAGCTAAATATATGGCCACTTTTTTCACATTATTTGCCAAGAGCACCAATGTTTAAGTCTTCAAAATGTCCACAAAATATATCTGTGACATTCAACTATTTTAAGAGGCAGGGGATTTGTACAGGAGGAGAATTCATTTAATATTGGCAAAATAATTAAAATTTTGACAGACCCCATTGAGTTAACTGTGAAACAATAAATCCCATCAGGAAGTTTTACTACCACAATGCTGTTTAAAACTTCCTGTGGATCCCCACTGCAAGAAAATCCAAACATGGTCCAGTAACCTCCTAGATCTTGTCTATCTGTTCAACCTGATCTCCTTCCACTTCCCCAACCAACTACACCAAAGCTTCCATTATCTTCCTTCTAGCTCTTGAACCCACCAAGCTCTTGGCCATTAATAAAATGTTCTATCTGCTTGGAATACTCTCTTCCCTCAGATCTTCTCGCAGCTTTCACGATACAACTATCACTTCGACAGAGACACCTTTCCTGACCACTGGTCCCACTCCTACTCAGTGATCACTATCTCATTACCTTCTTTTATTTTCTTCATAGCACTGACTTAAAAAAAAAAAAATTCCAAACCAAAACCATAGGCCTGTGTCGGAGTAAAACTGCTTCATAGGTGTATGCACAAGGAGACAGCTCAGGGGACAGGAGCTCATGGAGACAAGGACACAGGGAAGAAGTAACTAAGGGGAGGAAGTAGAAAGGGAGCTGTTGCATTGTGGTAAATTGTAGTCAATGTCATGAGACAAAGTGTATGTGAGCTGCTGTATGGAAAGTGAATTTGCTCTGTAAATTTTCACCCAAATCATAATTTAAAAAAAAAAAAAAAAAAAAACCGCTTCTTAGGGTTTTCTTGGCTATCATCTTTACAGAAATTGCCAGGTTCTTCCATGGTACTGTTAGGGGGGTTCAAATCATTACCCTTTAGGATAATGGTCGAACACAAATTGTTTGCACCACCCAGCGTAGTCTCATAGTACTAATAACATTCCACAATTATTGTATAATTGTTTATAAGTTTATTCTCTGTCCTCTCATTAGAATGTAAAGTCCCTCTCAAGTGATACCATTCACAGCTACGTCCCAAACACCAAGTATCTCTATATGATCCATACTTGCTGAATGGAGAATTTTTTTTTTTTTTCACTTAACTGACTAAAACGTACTTGGAGTAGTCAAACAATCTATTTGAATCAAACTTGCTTCTTAGATGTACCGCTACATAATCAATCTTAATCATGAGATGCAGTGAGGTGTCTGCCAGGCCACAGAGACCTATCCAGACCCTGAACGTACTCTGCTGTGCATATTCTACCGAGAGTCTCTGCCCACATGGCCCAGAACTTGCTTACAAGGCCTGGATGGACCTCCTTTCAAGATATGGCTTTCCAAGTGAAAAGCAAAGTACACTCCATGTACATCCCCAGGCTCAAGAGGATACCAAGGGGTATCAATGCAGTATGGTGGATAGATCTGGGCGTGCATTTTCTTCAGGAATACAGGATGGACCTGGGGGCTAAGAAGAGTAAACACAGGCTGTTGTTGTTCTTTTTCTTGTTAGGTGCTGTTAAGTTGGCTCCAACTCATAGCAACCCACATGTACAACAGAATGAAACACTGCCTGGTGCTGTACCAGACTCACAACCCCAGCTATGCCTGAGCCCATCATGGCAGCCACTGTGTCAATCTGTCTTGTTAGGTGCCTTCCCCTTTTTCACTGACCCTCTATTTACCAAGCATGATATCCTTCTCCAGGGAATGGTCTTCTGAAAATGTGACCAAAGTAAGAGAGACAAAGTCTGGCCTTTCTCGCTTCCAAGGACATTCTGGCTGCACTTCTTCCAGGACAGATCTGTTAGTTCTTTTCACAGTCCATGGTACTTTCAGCATTCTTTGCCAACACAACTCAAAAGCATCTTCAGTCTTCTTTATTCACTGTCCAACTTTCACATGCATATGAGGCAACTGAAAATACCATAGCTTGGGTTAAGCACATCTTAGTCTTCAAAGAGACATCTTCGCTCTTCAGCACTTTAAAGAGGTCTTTTGCAGCAGATTTGCCCACTGCCATATGACATCTGATTTCCTGACTTCTGCTTCCATTGGTGTTAATTGTGGATCCAAGTAATATGAAATTTTTAACAATTTCAATCTTTTCTCCATTTATCATGATGCTGCTTATTGGTCCAGTTGTGATGATTTTTGTTTTCTTTACAGAGGCGTAATCCATACTGAAGGCTGTCGTCTTCGATCTTCATCATTACGTGCTTCAAGTTATCCTCCACTTTCAGCAAGTAAGGTTTTGTCGTCTGTGTATCGCAGATTGTTAATGATTCTTCCTCCAATCCTGATGCTACATTCTTCTTCATATAGTCCAGCTTCTTGGATTATCTGCTGTTTCAGTTACCTAGTATAACTCTGACAGTTATATACCACAAACAGGAGTTTATTCTCTTACAGTTTTGGAGGCTAGAGGTCCAAGTTCAAAGTGCCAACCTCTAGAGGCTAGGTGAAAAGCCCCTCAACCTTAGGCTTCAGCTCTGCCTCTTGCTCCCGGCCCACTGAAGCTAAAGGCATCTCTTCACTCAAGCAGCTGCTAGCTGCTGAAGCTGACAAACCCAAGGTCAATAAGTAAAAAGGCACAGTCCCAGTGTTACCAAACAACATGGCAGGCCACCAATTCAAATCCAGAAGAAATCCCAAGATTGACAGGGCATGGCATGCTATTGAACAACGACTTAGATTACACGCAGGATTCAAGTATGCCAAAAGGCTAGAGACCTTCCTCAAAGCTGCTTCTTATATACAGGAAGCAAACCATAACCCTAAAGCGGCTACTCAGCAGCTCGCAGCAGATTCCACTGTGGAGTTGACGGCCAGTCTCATCACGGGGAATAACTACTACCAGCTGCCCAGCCACTCAAAACCAGGCTCAGCCAAGTTGACATACAATCTTAACAACACATTTGCTCAGCATACAGATTATATAAGTATGGTGAAAGAATATAACTACAGACTAGGAGTTAGTAATTAGTGTGCTGTGCATTCTTGCACAGAACTCTGAAAATTCAAGGTAGGGCTTCCATGTCATTATAAAGGTATGTGTATCAAAGAAAAAGATGTCTTAGTTCTTTAATGCTGCTATAACAGAAATACCACAAGTGGATGGCTTCAACAAACAGAAATGTATTCTCTTACAGTCCAGAAGGCCAGAAGTCCAAATTCAGAGTGCTGGCTCTAGGGGCTGGATGGAGGCCCTTCAATCTTGGGCTTCAGCTATGCTTTCCAAGCCAAATGGACAAAGCTGGAAGTTTCTCCTGACTCACACAGCCACTGGCTGCTGAGGCTGACCAATCCAAAGGATAAGACATATTATTCTGTTCTGGACATACGTTAATCTACTTAATAGACTATTTGCTTGACTTAAAACTTTACATTTTGGGTGTATGGTATGTGGGCCTCTATCTGTATTCTTGCTCCCAACCCTAGAAATGTTAGGGGCCAGTCTTCTGCCACTGTGAGATCGTGATCAAGTCCCTTATACCCTCTGAGCCTGTTTCCTTATTTGAGAAAGAGAAGTAATTCCTGTCACCTGCCAACATCCCATATTATATGAAGAACACAAACACACAAAAATCTATAAAAAGCATAATTCCAAACTTACTATTGTGTTCTTTCCCTCATATCTCCCTACATATTCCAGCAAGCAAGAACTATTACAATTTCTATCACCAGTCTCAACGCCATAAGCCATAAGGCTTTTCAGAAACTTTTGAACTATAAGGGTTTTGCTATTCTTTTCATTTTTCCAGAGTGTTAAGTATTCATGAAATTATTTCTCTATCCTGCAAAGTTTCACATCCTTCTAGAAGGAAAAGATACCAGACTGCCCAAGGTTTACACATTTAAAAAAAAAGAGAGAGAGAACTTTCTTAAAAAAAAAAACAAAAAAAACTTCTAGAATTATTTATAGTTATAAAGACAGGCCAACTGAAAAATGTCTTTTCTACTACATAGACCTTTGAATACAAGCCTGTTTTCTAGGAAAAGCACACAATATACACCAGTGCTGTGTATTTATTGATCTCTAATCACTTGCTGGAAGGAACTGAACAAGAAGTATGCCCCTAGGGCTGTTTTAGATCTCCCTGGCTGTCTGTACAGAAGCCTTCCCCACCCCATCCCAGAGAAAGGATGATCTCACAGATTTAATAAATCCAGAGCACAAACAGAAGATACAAGGAATCTAGGATAAGCAAAGAGAAACTCAACAACTTATGGAGAGCAGAGAAGTAAATTGGTTATGGCATGGTAAAAAAATAAAACAGACTCTGCATGATGTTGTTGTTGTTGTTGTTGTTATATGCCGTCGAGTCGGCCCCGACTCATAGCGACCCCTCCTTGGGTTTCCGAGGCAGTATCACTACGGAAGTAGGATTGCCCAACCTTCCTTCCGAGGAGTGGCTGGTGGGTTTGAACCTGCATGATGTAGGTTACAGGAAAATAAAGTATGGTTTCAGCGGACTGAGATTCAAAGAGACTCCATTGTAGATGATCAAAAACCTTTGTTACAATGCATTAAATTCACCAAGTGGCGTATACACAACACTTTAGAAAAATGACAAATCACAAAATAAATAAATAACGGGAATTTACATCAAATTACCAGAGTTCACCATGACACAGGTTTCTAATTTTCTACATAAACAGATATCCTGTTTGTTAAAGCCATCCTGTTTGTGGTATATTCCTGTCAGAGTGGCACTAGGTAACCAAAACACCTGACGGATATGGATTTTATCAAAATCTTTAAGTAGCTCTCTGTAATGATTACTTTTATGTGTCAGCTTGGCTATGCTAAGGTCCCCAGTGGTTTAACCAAATACTAGACTAGTTCCTGTTCCATAACATAATATAACATAATGTAATCCGTCAATCAGCTGAAATGGGAGTATCCTAAGCGTACAGTGTACCTCCAGACTATAGATATTCTGCCAACCAAAACACACTCTCTCTCTTTCTCTCTCTTCTCTCTCTCCACTCTATACTCCTTCCATCACCTGACCTATGGATCTTGGGAACGAGCCTGTAGAAATATCAGTCTGCTGCCTGACCTATGGATTTTGGACTTGCCTGTCCCCCACAATCGCAGGAGCCACCAAAAATTTCCTGCCTGTCTCCTGACCTACAGATTTTGGACTCCCTGACATCACAATCACATGAGCCAAACCCTTACAGTAAATCTACCTACCTACCTATCTCTAGTGCTCAGACGGCTCCCTTGTTACCTTCCCGAGAGGGACCGGGTCTCCGGGAGCAAGGTAAGCACAGGCGGGCTGGTGCTTACTCACTGATCTGCACTGAACACTTACCCTTGTTACCCTCCCGAGAGGGACAGGGTCTCCAGGAGCAAGGTAAGCACGGGCGTAGCACAAAGTAGCAGGCCGGAAGAGCAGGAGAAAGGGGTAAAACCCAGTCACTAGTGCTCAGACGGCTCCCTTGCTACCATCCCGAGAGAGACCGGGTCTCCAGGAGCAAGGTAAGCATGGGCAGGCTGGTGCTTACTCACTGATCTGCACTGAACACTTTCCCTTGTTACCCTCCCGAGAGGAACCGGTCTCCGGGAGCAAGGAAAGCACGGGCAGGCTGGTGCTTACTGATCGGCACTGAACACTTTCCCTTGTTACCCTCCCAAGAGGGACCGAGTCTCCGGGAGCAAGGTAAGCACGGGCGTAGCACAGAGTAGGAGGCCGGAAGAGCAGGAGAAAGGGGTAAAACCCAGTCACTAGTGCTCAGAC
>NW_006921736.1:1230359-1244393 GCF_000298275.1 Orycteropus afer afer
TCTCTCTCTATATATATATCTATCTATGATTCTGTTTCTCTAAAGAACCTTAAGTAAGACTCTCTGCATTTCACTTCAAATCAAAACAAAAATACTTACCTAGGCCTACAAACTTACATGATCTTCACTGCCACCTACCTCTCAGGCCTCACTGAACTACCTTTCCCTTTAAATGTCAATTTCCCTGGCTTGCTTTTTATTTTTCAAACTGATCTTTCACCTCTGCCTAGAACACTTTATCCTGGGTTTTTCTCTGACATGTCGACCTAAAATCATCTCAGAGATGTTTTCTTTGACCATCTGAACTCCTTGATTTTACCATGGGAGTTGTTTATTTCTGTCACAGCATTTTTCATAATTTGTAAATTATCTGTTGATTTGCTTCTTTATACTCTGTATCCCTACCCAGCTCCAATATTCAAAATACTTTCTGAATAAACAAATGAAAATGATAATGAAATTAAGATGTTTTGGTTATCAGTTGAATGGTGTTCCACAGTTCAGAAATTCTGCTAATCTGGTACCCTCCTGGTCTGAAATGCAAAGATCACTCACTTTTATTACTGAAAATAGAAAGTGGAAGGTGATAAGACAGTACAGCTATAGATTGTGTTTATCAATCACTGATACTGTTTTAAACTAAAAGCTCAAAAGAGATTCAGTTAAAACATGTTTGCTGGACATTAACTTACTAGAAAATAGAACTACTCCAGATTTTTCATTGTTATCACTCTTTCCAAATAAAACAGTACCTCAATCTCAGACTGTAATAACAATCCCAATACCATCAAAACTACTTTG
The DNA here is from genome assembly GCF_000298275.1 of Orycteropus afer afer. NCBI lineage: Eukaryota > Metazoa > Chordata > Mammalia > Tubulidentata > Orycteropodidae > Orycteropus > Orycteropus afer. The sequence continues at coordinate 1,231,161 of NW_006921736.1, forward strand.
CTTAAGTCAAAAGAAGCTGAAAAAAGAAAAAGTTGTTTGGCCCAGTATGAAACTGCAGGCCTTTAGCTACAAAAGTTAAAATAGAAGCAATGAAAGTATCATTCTCTATCATTAGTTGTAGTTCCATACTATCAGCCAAGTGGAAAATTGGAGCTCTACCTTCTTCAGGGACTTCAATGTTCACAAAAGACCCCTTTAAACTCTAACCACTGTGAAGTTAAAAGGCACTGAATTGTGATAGCAGCTGTGTTTCTATATTGAGAAAATCTTTGTAATGTGAAACACAACCTAGTTCCTTCCCATGTTCAGCTAATGGGTGCTGCTTGCAATATTCACAGCAGGGGAGGGGGAGGCACCAGGATTCCTGAGGGTTTTGACTAATAAAATTAAGCCTAAGGTAGAAGAGGCAAGAGCTAAATCAGCCCACAACAGGAAGGGAGGGTGGGCTTTGGGGGGAGCTTGTCCAGCCTAGGGTGTTTTAGACAAGGCTTCATGGAGCATGATGTATTGAGGATATGGATGAAAGTCATTGGGTGAAAGGCAAGCAACCTTGTGAACAAGACTTTGGGTGCCACCATTTTCTGTCACTCAGAGGGGTTCCACTTTGCCTAGAGTTTGAAAAATTCCCTACTGTAATTACTCAGGGTATAGGCTCGAGGTTCAATCTGCCTGAACCTCTGGAAGATTCTCCCATAAACTAGGAATAAAGATAATGATATAGCTCAGTGAGGTCTCACAAGGATTCAAGGAGATAATGAAAGTCAAGTGGTTAGCACAGTGGTTATTAAACATACCCTAAATTCTTAAGAAATGTTTTGTTGTTGTTATATATCATCAAGTCAAATCCAACTCACAGTGATCCTATAGGACACAGTAGAACTGTAATCTTCATGGAAGCAGATTGTTACATCTTTCTCCCACAGAGAGGCTAGAGGTTTTAAACCATTGACCTTTCAGTTAGCAGCCAAACACTTAACCCCTGCACAACCAAGACTCCTTCAAGAAGTGTTAGCCACTGTATTTTCCATTGACTATGTGGCATAGTACCTAAGGCATCTGACTGCTAACCAAAAGGCTGGCAGTTCAAAAGGACCAGCCACTTCTCAGAATGAAGACCGGGCAATCTACTTCCATAGGGATACAGCCTCAGAAACCTGAGGAGGGGTTGCTATGAGTTGAATCAACTCAACAGCAGTGAGTTTGGTTTTGGTTTTGGATAAGAGCTCTGGCTCTTATCCAAATCCTAAGGCATACGACTGCTAACCAAAAGGTTGGGGGTTCAAACCCACCAGCCACTCCGTGGAAGGAAGGCAGGGCAATCTTCTTCCATAATGATTTATTGTCTCAGAAACCCAATGGGGGTTGTTATGAGTTGGAATTGACTCAATGGCAGTCAGTTTGGTTTTTTGTTTCTTTTATGAGTGGTACAAATAGTTAAGCACTGAAGTACTAACCAAAAGGTTGGCAGTTCTAACTCATCCAGAGGTGCTTTGGAAGTAGGCCTGGCAACCTGCTTCTGGATGATCCCAGCCTTGAAAACCCGATGAAGCTGTTCCGTTCAGCACACAGCGGGTTGCCATGAGTTGGAACTGACTCAAAGGTAACTAACAACAATACAAAATACTTGTCTTAGGCTGGGTTCTCTAGAGAAACAAAACCAGTGAGCTACAGTGTGTATGTGTGTGTGTGTTTATGTGTGTGTATAGATAAAGATAGAGACAGAGAGAGAGAGAGAGAGAGAGATTTATCTCAAGGAAATGGCTCATGCAGTTGTGTAGGTTGGCAAGTCCCAAGCCCATGGTCAAACATCAAACTGGAGGCTTCTCCTGACTCATGCACTTGCAGTGGCTGACGAGTCCAAGATCAGCAGGCAATATAGCAGGCTGCTAGCTTCAGAGGCTAACAAATCCAAGATAGGCAGGTAAAATGGCAGATTGTTGGATCACAGGCTGCAAAGGCACCAATCCCAAGATCAGCAGGCAACATGGCAGGCCACTGGTTCAAGTCCAGGAACTGGAGATGATGACGAGCCAGATTCAGGATCCAGAATAAGCAAAAAGCCATACTCTTTCCCAAACCTTTTCCATATATACTGGATGTAGGCCACAGCCCAAAGGAAACTCCCTTTCAACTAAATGACTGGTCATAACAGATCTCTTCATCAGAGTTAACTACATCATAACTGCCAAACCACTTAGAGTCACAGCCCAGGCAAGTTGACACACAACCTCAACTATCACAACACCCAATAAATGTAAAGTGCATGAGTAAGCAAAAGTTTCCTGACTCACAAAGCCAAGGAACATCTGGGGTTTAGTGAAAGTAATACCTCTTGGGGACTGTCTGTAGAATCCTATCTTGGAAGGCAGCCATCCACAAAGCCCTCAAGTAGCACATTTCTGTCTTTCCCACAATACTGCAAATAACTGACTTGCAAATGTTGTTGTTGTTGTTGTTATGTGCCATCGAGTTGGCCCTGACTCATAGTTTCTGAGGCGGTGTCTCTATGGAAGTAGATTGCCCAACCTTCCTTCCCTTGGCAAATAGTAAATACAAATAGCAAAATGACCAAAATTATGACTTCTCTCTCTCCAAAGTACAATATTGCCAATTTCTTGCCAATTATTCTGAGATAAATTTGATGAAGCCCAAAAAGAAAAAATAAGGCCCAGGTTTTTAGGGTCAGAGGGTTCTTAGATTTAATGACAAGCCAGAAGGGGAATATAATTTTGACTTCTTCCAAGAAGACTTCCCTGAGTACCAACCACTCACAATGAGACAGGTGCCCCCTGTCCCTCTACATGCCCGTAATACCTGAGCATGCCTCATCGATTTCAATGGTTTATATTCCTATGTGTTTATACACTAGTCTCTCTACTAGGTACTGAACATCTTGAAAGCACGAACCATTCTTAGTTATTCTTATATATAAATTAACTCAGTACTGGACTCATTTTAGGCATTCAATAATTATTAAATGAATTAATGTTATATACAAAAAGATTAAGGTGTACAAGTGGCACAAACAGTTTACACTCAACTGGGAATTCTGGAGGTTAAGGAACTTGCCCAGAATCATGTGGCAGACGCAGGAATTAAATCCAAAGCCAATTTCAGAGTCACCTTCGCTGTGTTAGAAGGCACGAGATGGAGGAAAGAATTTAGACAAAGGCAGGGAGAAAACTACTGGTGTAGCCATACATTGGGAAACAGGCACAAAGGAGAATCCTTGCAGAAATGGCAGACTGTCCACTGTGTCACACATGACTGGCCGGTGTAGGGAGTTTAAACTGAATTCAGTAAAAGAAGAAAAGTAGTAAAGAATTTTGAGCAAGAAGAATGTCAGGAAAGGATCTCAATTTTCTCAAGTTCATGACACTAACATACAGCTTATTTACAAAGAAAATACATACTTATGTAAAGGTATTTTTCAATGCCACATCTAGCACCTGAATACTCCAGTAACAGTTTGATTTTTGCATATCAAAAACTTTTATTGTTGTTATTTTCCCCCTGTTATCCCCATCCCATCTGTTGCCTTTTTCCTATACTGAAGTGACTGGTATATTTGCTCAAATAAAAGCCTGAAGACAAAAAAAAAAAAAGAAAAAAGACTTCTAATACTTGACTTACATTTAATTTGAGAGAAACAACACTCTCAAATCCCTTAGCTTGTTCCATATTGAATGAAAGAAAGAACAAAAACAAAAACATAACTGAGGTAGCTTGTTTACTCATCTAGTTTTCATCCTAAGGTAGATCAAACAGTTCTTTTTAAAAAAAAAAAAAAAACTTTTCAATTCATTTCCTGATTTTTTAAGGTAACCTAGAAAACTCAAACCTTAGTACTATTTATGAACATCTGTTAAACACTGCTTACTCTTGTAACCACCACCTTGGGGAATAGTGTTATCATCTTAAAAGAATAATTCCTTAGGTAATACTTATTCTGTTGCAATGTAAAAGAAAAATGATTTTCATTTTCTTTTAAAATTATGCAACTTTTGACTTCATATACTGCCATCTCCCTAGAAAACATTAACCAACAGTATGCAAGTAATAATATATTCATTATCAAGTCATCTGAGGAGCTGTACACCAAAAATAGTTTAGCACTTAGGTGTTATTGCAAGTGCTTGAACAGTTTTATTTTTTATCTGCTGTTGATGTTTTTAATAGCCATTATTATATTCCTTTTATGATAGCTAGAAACATTCAGTTTAGTCAAAAATAGGAGGAAAGAAAGTAGCTTATAAGAAGCATGTGCTATATTTTCTTTTTTATCAGAATCTTTCTTTGAAGTATGTATTATTATCCCCAGTTTTACAGTCAAGTAAATTGTGGCTTAGCATAATCAGTCAAAGTAGAACTGGGGTGAGAGCTCTGCTCTGACTGCAAAGCCCATGATTTTCTAAGGCATGATGCAAAGAAACAAATTTCCCAGAATTCTATATGCTCTCTACATCAGAGACTACTACATAATCACTAAAGCCATTTCCTCCTGTTCTTCCAGAGCACACATTGAGACTATAGTTCCTGACTTCCTTGACATTAATTGTGATGATAATGTGATTAAGTTCTATCTAACAGAATGTGAGCTGAAGTGATGTGCAAATCTCCACATGCAATACTCCATGCCCTTTCTCCTCTTACGAGCAGCTGAAAAGGAGACTATTCTCAGGTCATCTCTGGGAACCATGATAAGATGGCAAAATGATGGAAGGGGTCTGAGTTTCTGAATCACCACTTAGAGGCAGACTAAGAACACCTCATTAGACGTTTATGTGAATAAGAAATAACATTTTTATTGTACAGTAAAACCTGCAAAAGCTGGAACCTGTTCAAGGCGGAAACTTGTCAGAGAAGAAAAACTAAAATATTTTCCACTAATAGAGAGCAACAGAAAAGCGGGTAAGACTGCACATTGTGAAAGGCAGAAAACTTGCAAGACTTGGAAATACAAAGCAGTCCTACTGAGTTCCAGTTCTCACAGGTTTCAATGTATTTTAAGCCTCTAAGAATTGAGTGGCTTATATATTATAGCAGCTAACATTACCCCATATAGCAATACAGAAAGAAAAACAAAAACTAAATAAATCTTAACAAGAAATAAGATAGTTAATCTAGGGATTACTATTCAACCATGAAAGCAAAATTTGGGGGGGGGTTGGATTTAGTATTTGGGTAACATATTATAATATGAAATTTTAAAAGTAGGATACAACACTGTATGCATAGAATTTTCCCAAATGTATAAATAAATTCATGTTCTCTTATCATATTCATGTAAACACATATACAAGTTAGTATAGCTAAATGAATGAATAGATAAATGCACAGGGAAAAATAAAGGGAAATATATTAAAGTTAACACAGGTTACCGCTCAGTAATAGTGTTGAGGAGGTTTTCACTTCTTTGTCCTTTTCTGTGTTTTCCAAAATCAAAATAATAATCATAAAAGATTTATCTGTTTATGTTTAATAAGGAGCTACTCCTATGCTTGTTTGACTTAGACAGTATTTTTTCTGCATTTACCATCCCATAAGGTATGTTCTGGACATTCAAGATCTCCCAAAAGATACACTAGGGTAAACCAAAAACCCCAGACAAAAAAAATTCACAGCATAGTTCTGGAAAATGATACCACATGGAAATACAACTTAATTGTTCACTCACAATAGGGAAGCTTTCAAAAACAAATTAATAAGTAAGTCCATTAATGATACACTGAAAAGCCAGAAAGTGAAATTATGTCAGTTACCATGGATACACAACTGTGGGCTCCCAGAGGTCTGGTGATATTCTGAACCAGTCCTTGAAGAAAAGCCTTTCCCTTCAGTTTAAATGAGGATTATATGAGATAATACTTACAAAATGCTTAGCACAGGCCAGGCACATGGCAAGGGGCCAAAGGCTAATGCCACTCTACTCTTTTCATTGGTTAAAAAAATGAGAACTATTAGCCTTGCTTTATCATATTGCCAAAATTCAAGTTAAGGCATTGCCTTTCAAAGCCCCATTCTCATTTGTTTCTAAGGAAACCTGAAAGGAAAATCCATCTGCACTTCCAGAAAACCTGCCTACCCACAGCATACCTTGATCTTGCCCTGTATTCTGTAAGTCCCTGGCTGCTTCTATTCACAAAACACCACAAGACAATTAGGGAAAAGACATTCCAACACAGTAACTTCTAAGAAGACTAAATGTATTTGCAGAGTCAGGAAGAAGAGAAAAGAACATTTTATAAAAGGGAAGGGAATCTTTTTGCAAAAATATATACAATAGGAAATGTTACTAAAGGCTACAACTTGTTCAATGGGATCCTTTTTATAATGAGAGTTATAGAATACTACTAATTTAAGTGCAGGTGCTTCTTTAAAGGAACATTAAGAAGTGAACATTAGTGAAATTTTTCTGAATAACAGCAATATTTAATTGAACATTTACTAGGTCACAGAGCCTTTGATGAGCCAAGGTTCTCAGCTGTAAGCAAAAGAAATTAACTAGCTAAAAAAGTACGAATGACAGAAAAGGAGCTCTGAGAACTCAAACAGTTAAGCACTTGGTTGCTAAGTGAAAGGCTGGCAATTTGAACCCACCTGCCTAAGGCACTTGACTGCTAACCAGAAGGCTGGCGGTTCAAACCCACCAGCCACTCCTCGGAAGGAAGGCTGGGGAATCTACTTTCATAGTGATACCACCTCGGAAACCCAAGGAGGGATCACTATGACTCAGGTCCAACTGGATGACACGTAACAACAACAATGGCTTTGCAGGAGAAAAATGTAGTGATGCGCTCCAATGAAGATTACAACCTAGAACATCCTATGAGGCATTTTTGCTCTTTAATGTAGTTACTAAGAGATAAAACCAATGCCACAGAAACTAACAACACTATTATGCACCAGAAGTCCCTTGGTAGTGATGTTTAGGGCTCAGTTGGTAACCAAAAGCTTGGCAGTTCAAACCCACTTAGCAGTTTCACAGAATAAAGACCTGGCTATCTGCTTCTGCAAGGATTACAGCCAAGTAAACCCTACAGGGCAGAGCTACACTGTTGAAATTGACGTGACAGCACCTAATCTACCAAATGATCAGAGTGGTTCACATAACCACACAGAAGTTTGGAGAATCAGATCTAGAAAATGAGATGGAATCAAAGGTGTCTAGCAGCTGCCAGGTACACAGTGAAATTATACCACAGAACTCTCATCTAGTGAGGACACCACTATTATTCTTAGATAGCAGACATTTCATCAACCTCTGATGGACGAATTTTACCATTACTCTTGGTTCTTTGCATTACTGACTCCAGATTCAAAATGCTGGGCAATTGATATGCTACACAGAAGTCAATGTTACCCTTGTCTGCCATAATAACACAATGATGACCATTATCTCAACACAAAGGATATAAGATCTTTACACAATATGCTAACCATACAATGCAAAATGACAAAGCCACACCACTGAAGGAGGTTTGCAATGTATTTAACTGCCTATAGAATTAATAGTACATGTCAATCAGTATTCAATGGGCAGCAGTTCTCTTTACATAAAATACAATCCCTTAATGGTATAAGCAATTCATCGGCTTTAGGATGTGATTATATAAAACGAATAGAATAACTTATCATATTGACAAATGGAAACATGGTGTAGCTGAAAGCAATCCAAAGCTAACCAAGTTCAATAAAAACTCCTTATCTTCATTTTGGGATGCATGTCATTAGCTCAGAGAAGATTAATTTCTCCATTCATATTTCAATTTTCTTTCTGGCAAAAAAAATAAAATTGTGACTTTTTGAAATACAATCTTCCTGCTTAATCAAATGTTGAGATTCTCGTATCAACATGAATAGAACAATTAATAAATTATTGTATTTATTCCAAAAACTGAAAGGTAGTGGTCCTAGATAAATTTCATCTATGTTTACATGCAAATTCTCTTTCAAAGATAGGCCTTTTGAATTATGTTAGAAGCACATTTGTTCATTTTCAAAGAGGACTAAAAAGGCAACACAAAGGTTAATCAAATACATAGTAGGTGTTCCATAAGTACCTATTGATTGTATACATTAATTTTAATCTATAAGGGGAAAAGTATATAATTTATAAGTCCCCAGAGACAATTGTAGGCAAGGGAAACAATTCCTTTCTTAAAGCTTGATTACAAAAGGTACAAACTGCTGCAGAAATGAGTATTATCCACATATTAAAAGCCAAACTAAATTTACTTTCTCAATGAGACCTAAGTCCATTTTCTGTGCAAGAAAATGAGAATCTCACTTAATATCTTATCATTATAAAACTGAGTTTCAGAAACAAAGGTTTGCATTATCCATTTAAAAAAAAAGTTCAAATTAACAAGCTTCCCATAACTATACAGCAAGACTTATATTGCTCAAAGACAGACAACAAAATGAATCATTAAGAAAATAACTGCAGATTAAACAGTTTCTCTAAATTGTGTCTTTCTAGTTTTAATTCAATCTTGTAATTTTATTAATATGTATCTTTCATTTTTAAAATGCTGACCCACACATAAAAATTCCCCAAGAATATCATCATCAAGTTAGCAAAGACGAAAAATACTTGGGGAGGAAACTAAATCTAATATGGCTGGGTTCAAAGCCCATCTTTGTCAATTATTAGCTGCATAACCTTGGCAAGATTTTTAACCTCATCGTGCCTGTTTCCTTCATGGTAAAATAACAATGCTGTCTTAAAAATGACAGGACTTGGCAACTGATTAATTATGACAGACTTGAGAGGCATTAAAGATGATGTGGAAGCTTCACAGCAGGATAACCAGGGGAGATAAGAAGAAGAGGAGAAGGTCTGGAGCAACTGAGATGTTCCATTTGGACAAGGAGAGCCAAGGACACCTATGACAACCAGGAATGTGAGTTAAGACACAAAAAAACAGATTTGTAACATACAGGTTACAGTGGAAATCACAGGCATGGCTAATATCAACATTTATTTTCAAAATATTACCAAATGTCATTTTAGTTCAAAGCATACTCAAATATGAATAAATTAGAAAGGTAAGCAAATACATTTTGATTGCTTACAAACTTTTCAAATTAAACAAGGAACTCTCATAACACATGACTGACAGGATACTGATTATCATATATCTCTGATTTGTCTATGAATTTGAATCATGCCAGCAATGAATCATCTAGAATTAGACACCCCTGACGATGATGATGACGATGATGATGATGATAATGAAGATGACTGTGACAACAAAATCTTGTATCACACTTTCTGCATGTCAGGCACAATATCTATCTTCTATATATATTTTTTTCCCCACTATAGTATCACAATTATAAAGTGGGGGTCTCATTTTCCAGACAATCAGGAAAATGTATATATAATTTAGCTTTAACCTTAAACTCAAATCTATTTGGTAAAAATTCCAATTGTGCTCTTGGTTTTATCAATCCTGCAATGACAATATAAACACTGAAGTTTTGCCAAATTCTTCTTGTTTTGCTCTCTGCAGATAGTATCAATGACACAGATATTTCCTTCTATACTTATTATCATCTTATTTCATTTTTAACTAAGTACATTTGGTATCATCCCTCTTAGAATCTTATAAATTTCTCCTTGGTTCAAAACTGTGCATTCAACAACGGAGTTCAATACTAATCACAGGATAAGGGAAGGATTACTCATTCATTTATCAAGTAACTGGTTAGATTAGTTTTCAAAAAATCCCCTTTAGCTCTAAGCAGGATCAGAGAGGCCACCCAGAGCCACATCATCTAAAGGAGCATCTGAGGCATGTAGAGGCAGCACAACACACATAACCTTGACATTTTCATTCACATTATCCACTCTGACTTTCCTGAAACTAATCCTCAATAAAAGAGCTCTGGTAGTTCAGTGGTTAAAGGATTCAACTGCTAACCAAAGGTCCAGCAGTTCAAACCCACCAGCCTCTCTGAGGGAGAAAGATGAGGCAGTCAGTTTCAACAAAGATTTGTTGCTGTTATTAGGTTCTGTCAAGTTGGCTCTGACTCATAGAGACTCTATGTACAACAGAACAAAACACTGCCTGGTCCTGCACCATCCTCACAAACCTTGCTATGCTTGAGCCAATCATTGCAGCCACTGTGTCAATCCATCTATTTGAGGAACTTTCCCCTTTTTGCTGACCCTCTACTTTACCAAGCATGATATCCTTCTCCAGGGACTGGTCCCTTCTGCCATTACTAAAGTAGATGAGACAAAGTCTGGTCATTCTTACTTCTAAGGAGCATTTGGCTGCACTTCTTCCAAGACAGATTCATTCATTCTTCTGGCATTTTATGGTGTTTTCAGTATTTCTCACCAACATCACAATTCAAAGGCATCGATTTTTCTTTGGTTTTCCTTATTCACTGTCCAGCTTTCACAGGCATATGAGGTGACTGAAAATACCATGGCTTGGATCAGGCACACGTTAGTCTTCAAAGTGATATCTTTGCTTCTTAACACTTTATAAAGAGGTCTTTTGCAACAGATTTGCCCAATCCAATAGGTTGTTTGATATCTTGACTGCTGTTTCCATGGTCACTGATTAAGGATTCAAGTAAAATGAAATTTCTCACAACTTCACACTTTTCTCCATTATTGTTATGTTGCCTATTGGTCCAGTTGTGAAGATTTTTGTTTTCTTTATGTTGAGGTGTAATCCATACTGCAGACTATAGTCTTTAATCTTCATCAGTAAGTGCTTCAAGTCCTCTTCACTTACAGCAAACAAGGTTTTATTATCTGCATATTGCAGGCTGCTAACAAGTTTTCCTCCTATTGCCACATTCTTCTTCATATAGTCCAGCTTCTCAGATTATTTGCTCAGCGTACAGAGTAAGTATGGGGCAAGGATATAACCCCGACATCCACCTTTCTTGATTTTAAACCACCCAATATCCCTTGTTCTGTCCAAACAGCAGACTCGTGGCCTATGTACAGGTTCCTCATGAGCACAATTAAGTAATTCCCATTCTTCAGAACGTGATCTATAATGTACACACTCCTTGGAGAGAACAATCATGGGAGAAAGAAGGGCTGCTTATGCACAGGGAGACAGCTCAGGGGGCAGGAGTGCATGGAGGAATGGACACAGGGAAGAGGTAACTATGGGGAGGAGGTGGGAGGGGAGCTGTTGCATTGTGGTAAACTGTGGTCAATGTCATGAGACAAAGTATATGTGAACCGCTGTATGGAAAGTAAATTTGCTCTGTAAATCTTTACCCAAATCGCAATTAAAAAAAAAAAAAAGTGAAAAACAAAAAAGAATGTTATCTATAATTTACTGTGACCCACACAGTCAAATGCTTTGCACAGTTCATAAAGATGTACAGACTTAAAACTTTACGGGGCAGTTCTACTCTGTCCTAATAGGGTCACTATGTATCAGAATCAACTCAATGGAAGTGGGTGGGTGGGTTGGTTGGTTACTCCTCAATAACCAAACTTTTTCATTTTAATTTTTTGTATTTTCTTTAAATTTGCTTTATTTTCCACCTCTTTTCCTCCACCCACCACAACCCAACATGTAAAATCCATCAGCTGATTCCTTCAAAGCAGTAATTCTACCTTCCAACCATGGTACACAACCCCTGCCACAAAAGGATGGCTAAGTAAATGTTTGCAAAACAACACTTCACCAAGAAGCCAATTATTTCAATAAATCCAATTCTCCATGGAAAAATGATAAATCTTCTCAGCTGTCCTATGCCTAACGGGGGATATCAGCTGCTTCCAGAATCCCCTTAAAATGGATACTTACACCTGGAATACTCATGCTTCATAGCATTTTCTAGGGGGAAAATGAAGAGCAAAGAAGAACTTGAACTTTTACATTTCTATGTTACCATTTTCCTCTCTCCAAACCACATGAGTATCTTGTAAAAAGGTTACAATAGTAACCTTTTCTGAGTCTATTACCTCAGTTCAGCAAGGAGCTCTCATCCAAGTTCAGGTCTAATGTTAGTGTTTTATGTCACCATAAAAAGAAATTTTGATAAATTTTCATTTTTTAAAATTTCTACATTTTACATCTAGAAAGTAATTACAAATTAATTACTTTCCAGAATGTAAGTGCTAAGAAGGGGGTCTGCCTGTCCCCCACGGCCATACCCACACTGCCTAAATGTGTTGGAGAGAAAAATAAATATACATTTCAAATGACAGAACACAGAAAGGATCTGGCACATTAGCATCTGGGAGAACTCTGAAAGGGAGAAAGAACGAAAAAATTTTAGCTGAAATATCTAAGCATTTGCTCTTAAAAGTCAGTGGAAAACTGAAATATGGAACCTGCATCTATCTTGAGGAGCACTGTTACAGTGGTAAAGGGCTTATCTGTGAACCAAAAACTCAGTGGTTTGAACCCCAGCCACTTCGTGGGAGAAAGATGTGGCAGTCTGCTTCCATAAAGTTTTATAGCCTTGGAGACCCTACGGGCCAATTCCACTCTGTCCTATAGTGTTACTATGAGCAGAAATTGATTAGATGACAGTAGGTTAGTGGATCATCTATCTTGCACTGTCAAGTTTATTCCAATTGTCTGGGTAATGCAAATTCACAGATACTCTATTATTTGTCTTCAGTGGTAAATAACTGCTTCCACTGTTGCAGGCAAAGTATGCAAATCAACCCAGTGTCCAGATCTGCACTATCCAATATGGTAACCACTAGTCACATATGGCTACTGAGCACCTGACAGACATGTGGCTAGAATGAATTGAGATGTGCTAGAGAGGTAAAATACATACTAGATTCCAAAAACCTTAGGGTAAGAAAATGAAAAAAAATGTAAAATTGATTTTGTTTTACATTAAGTGCATGCTGAAATGATATTTTGGATATATTAGGGAAAGTAACATGTATTACTAAATTTAATTGCATCTATTTCTTTTTACTTTTCTTAATGTGACTATTAAGGAGCTCTGGTGGCACAGTGCCTAAGGCATTCTGACTACTAACCAGAAGGTTGGTGGTTCAAACCCACCAGCCACTCCACAGAAGGAACACAGGGCAATCTACTTCTGTAAAGATTTACCGCCTCAGAAACCCAGTGGGGGTCACTATGAGTCAGAATTAACTTGATGGCAGTGGGTTTGGTTTCGGGTTTTTTGGCAATGTGATTATTAAAAAATTTTAAAAAGGGAGGCGGGGCAAGATGGCGGACTAGGCAGAAGGATTGCACAGACCCTCTTCAACAA
>NW_006921736.1:1247514-1250584 GCF_000298275.1 Orycteropus afer afer
TGGCTCACATGATAGTACTATTGGACAGTGCTGATTCAGACTGGCAAGAGAATCTGTGTGCCACCAAAGGACTGTTCACTGAAAAACAGACAGAAGGACTCAAATTCTAATTTCTCAATCTATAATTAAGAAAATTGGTTAGATTTTCTACCATGTAACAAGTAGTTTACACATATATACTCTCCATTAAAGACAAAAGCATTGGGAGATAAACATTATTAGTCTTGATCTATAGACATTTGACTGCTAACTAGAAGGCTGGCAGTTCAAACCCACCAGCCACTCCTTAGGAGGAAGATCAGGCAATCTTCTGTAGTGATAGCGCGTTAGAAACCCAGGGTGGGGTCACTATGAGTTGGATCCAACTTGAGGGCAGTGAGCTTGTTTCTTTTTTGTTTATAGGTAAGAAATCTGAGTAGCGGAAAGTAGAAGGCACTTATATCAAGTTACAGAACTGGTAAACAGGAGAACAAAACAGTGACCCAAAGCCAACTTGACTTCAAAAGGCATGCTCTTTGCCTTATTCTCCCATACTCACTCAGAGGGAATGCCAAGATGTTTTAAGAGGCTAAAAAAAGGTGCCAAATATCTGGCCTGAGTTATCCTACAATGGGCTCCCCAGTGACACTCCACAGCCTTCAACCATATTTCTCCCAGCCACTGAACCACACATGAGGAAATGGCTTAAATGGTAACTAAACAGTTTCATGTAAAACAGTAAAGTTTTTCTGATTGGGCTTTTACTGATTCTAAATTCTCCACTGTACCCACCACTGTTAGTATAATCGACTAGTTATGTTTGATAACTAGTGGGGAACTGCAACCTGTGAATTCACTAACTTGGGAAAGCGTATTTCAGCTGTTATAATTAACTTACTTAGTCTCTTAGCAGCCTCGAGAGCTTCATTTGCAGTGCCTGCCACAAAGAATCTCTGAACCTTCACTCCATTGTCAGACATCAATTTCTTGCTCTGGTATTCCTGCAGGTTCAGCCATCTTCTAGAAATTAACTGAATTGCCTGGAGAAATTAGGATACAGCACATATTAATAACAGGAAAAATAACAGCAACCTATATGGCCAGTTTTACAGGTATCTTCAAGGGGTAATCAGTAACAGAGCATTTAGAGATGCAAAAAGTAAGCAAATCTACATAAATTATTCACTTAAGCATCAGTGTCCTCATGTTAAGGACCCTTAGGGGACACTGAGATTCTATTAAGGGTGATGATCTGAGAATGATGATAATGGAACAACATGAAGAACATATCTAATGTCATTGAATTATACTTGTGAAGACTGATGAAATGGCAAATGCTTTTTGCCTAAATATTGACCACCAGTTAAATATTCCATGTATTTAAAACTTATTAAGGACAACTATACACACACACCAATGAACACTGTTCTTAAAAAATAGTGAGAACTGAATAAAGTCTGCACTCTAAATAACAACAGAATATCAGTGTGATTTGTCTGGTTCTGATACTGTATTACAGCTTTATAAGGTGTCACCACTGGCAGAAACTGGGGGATGGGTACACGGTCTCTTTGTGATATTTTTACAATTTCCTATGAGTCCACACATATTTCAAAATAAAATTACAAAAAAAAAAATGGGATTCTATTATATAGTGTATGCCTAGTCCCTATCCAACACTAAATAAATAAAGCTCACAGCATTATTTTAATAACTGGATGCACATCATTAATCATTGGAAAGTAACTCTTGGGATTTTTTTTTTTTTAACTTTTTGAGGTCAATGGGCCACAAACTAGCCCATTACTTTACCCTACTTTTTGATGGAATCATTAGGTGCAATCATTATGCATTTAATGAGATTATCTCTTTCCTACACCAAAGTGAAATGCAATAACCTGAAAGATTCACTATTCATGAAACTTGTTCTTAAATTGCAACATGTATATTAGAGTAACTTTGCTTAAGTATTAAGTAGAAGTAGTTTCTGACCAAATCAAACCAAACTCACTGATGCCAAGTCGGATCCAACCCATAGGACCCTTCCTTGGATTTCTGAGGCAGTATCACTACAGATGTAGATTGCCCAACCTTCCTTCTGAGGAGTAGCTGGGGGGTTTGAACTGCCAGTCTTCTGGTTAGTGGTCAAGTGCCTTAGGCACTACGCTACCAGACATGCACTATCAATTAGTTGTTATCTATGTTGAATAGTCAAATGACAAAAACAAATTCCTTTTTTAAATTTTTTTCCAGTATAATCAACATCATTCATGATCAAAATTCTCATTTTTGAAAGTAAAACAACAAGCAGGAAAAAAAGTTAATGTATTTACCTTTCTTTATCCATGAGTCAGGATGTAAAGCATCCATACTTGCAAGAGGTGTGTTAAGGATCCCATTAATGCAAAATAAACCAAAACACCAATAAATCAATTACACAACTGGATCACAAGACTGGTGGTATGTGGAAGTGCACCTGATATACCCCTGTTGTGGATTAAATTGTGTCCCTTAAAATATGTGTTGGAATCCTAACACTTATACCTGTGGATGTAATCCTGTTGACAAATAGGGTTTTCTTTGTTACGTTAATTAGATCATACTTGGGGAGGAATTGTTGGCAGCTGGCTTTGAGTCAGCCTCTTGACTCATGGAGACCTCATGCACAAGGGAACTAAACACTGTGTGGTCATGCTCCATCCCCATGAGCATTTGAGGATCAAACTATTGTAATCCATCAAGTTTTCACTAGCTGATTTTTAAAAGTAGATCACTAGGCCTTTCTCCATAATCCATCTTAGCATGGAAGATCCACTGAAAGATGTTCGGCACCATAGCAGCATGCAAGCCTCCACTGGTAGACAGGTGGTGACTATGCACGAGGTGCACTGGCCAGGAATCATACCTGGGTCCTCCACATGGAAGGTGAGAATTCTCCATTGAACCATCTGAGTAGGGTGGGTTCTAAGTCTAATCACCCCTATCTGATCACTGTAAAATCTAATCACTTTTGAGTTATTAAAAAATAAAAGCAGATTAGATAAAAGGATATGTACAATCTAGGGGAAGACACCTTTTTTTTTTTTTTTTT
>NW_006921736.1:1252001-1253219 GCF_000298275.1 Orycteropus afer afer
TTCAAACCCACCAGCCACTCCTCGGAAGGAAGGTTGGGCAATCCTACTTCCGTAGTGATACTGCCTCGGAAACCCAAGGAGGGGTCGCTATGAGTCAGGGTTGACTCGACGGCACATAACAACATGCACAGGGGGAGTTAGATCCTGGATATTGTTTTTGTTGTTGTTGTTGTATTTTGTCGAGTCAGTTCCAATTCACAGATTACTACAAAATAGTTTTGTAATAAATTCTAGAATTATACAACTAGTATTACAGTTACCAATTAGTAGTGTAAACATAGAGTTACTGTTGCTGTTAGCTGCCATTGAGTCACCCTGATTCAGGGTGGACATGAAATACAGTATGACTGAGATTATAAAATTGAGCTCTTCAGGGCTTTACCAGATGGAACCATTAGTTTTCAGGACAACTAAGCCATCCTTAAAATATCATTTACTCCTATAACCTCCAAGCTACAATGAACTCATGGGAACTGGGGATTCCAAAGAAATTCTAGAACATTACAACTGTGTTCTACTCAAAGGCACAGTGTGTCTTAAATATTTGTATCTTCACGAAGGCTGTGACTAAGCTTGGTACACATAAGAGATTCAAAAAATAGTGATTAAATGGCCAAATTAATAAATCCTGCCTTTGTCCCATAATATAAAATTTCATTCCTGACCTTCTCTAAAAACACAAGAGTAAAAGTTAGTTGTAAAGAACTGAAATAAACCAAAAAAACCAAATCCACTGCCGTGGAGTCAAATCCGACTCACAGCGACACCTCCTTGGTTTTCCAAGGCAGTTGTTGTTGTTGTTATGTGCCGTCAAGTCGGCCCCGACTCATAGCGACCCCTCCTTGGGTTTCCGAGGCAGTATCACTATGGAAATAGATTGCCCAAGCTTCCTTCCAAGGAGTGGCTGGTGGGTTTGAACTGCCAGCCTTCTGGTTAACAGTCAAGTGCCTTAGGCACTATGCTAGCAGAGCTCCCCTGAAATAAACAGAATACAATTTATACACACTTGCAAAAAAAAATTCAAATTTCAGAACTGAACCCACACCTGTGGCTTCCAGCCAAACAAAAGACAGGCATATGACAACGATAGGTCTCTCCCTCTCAAGAGCAAAGAAGAAAAAAGAAAACCAAAATTAATGGAAACTATCAGTCCTCACGACTGGTACACCATCCAATCTGCAACCTATACAACTATGAGACCAGAAGAACTAGATGGTG
>NW_006921736.1:1253968-1259763 GCF_000298275.1 Orycteropus afer afer
CTGCTGTATAGAAAATGAATTTGGAAATTTTCTGTAAATTTTCACCCAAATCACAATAAAAAAAAAAAAAATTCAAATTTCAGCATCATCAAGCCTAAAGATAGCGCTCTGTTCTGTCCTCATATCTTCAATGATGTGTTTAATGGTAAAATTGCCTGCATTTCCTTTTTAAAATTGCATTAATGTTATTATTGTTGTTGTTGTTGTTTGCCGTCGAGTTGACCTCGACTCATAGCAACCCCTCCTTGGGTTTCCTAGGCAGTATCACTATGGAAGTAGCATTGCCCAACCTTCCTCCCGAGGAGTGGCTGGTGGGTTTGAACCACCAGTCTTCTGGTTAGCAGTCAAGTGCCTTAGGCACTATGCTACCAGAGCTCCTACCATCAAGTTGGTTCTAACTCAGAAACCCTATACACAAAAGAACGAAACACTGCCTAATCCTGTACTCCCTCACAATCATTACTATGTTTGAGCCCATCGTTGCAGCCACTGTGTCAGTCCATTTCATTGAGGGTCTTTCTCTTTTTCACTGACCCTCTATTTCACCAAGCACGATGTTCCTCTTCAGGGACTGATCCATCCTGATAACATGTCTAAAGTATGTGACATCAAGTTTCACCATCCTCGCTTCTAAGCACGTCCTGGCTGTACTTACTCAAAGAGAGATTTGTTCATTCTTCTGGCAGTCCATAGTATATTTAATATTCTCCACCAACACCATAATTTAAAGGTGTCAATTTTTCTTCAGTCTTCCTTATTTCATATAAAATACTGGAGTGAAAATAAATGGCCAGACAAGCAACACTTAACATCATTTACCATTTACTTGTTAACTTACAGATCTTCCCTAGTTACAAACTTTAAGTCTCTATGAAACATTAGCAATTTGGAAAACACAAAATTTCATAAATAAACATACTCATAGTCTTAAAAGTCTTAAAAAGAAAAATGTTACATAACCTATCAAGACAGATACAAGTTTAAGACATTTAGTAAAGGCCTCCTAAAGAAAAGATTAAATGTTAGATATATGCCATTTTCTAGGAGCATTTTTAAAAGTTAAAAGGGAAAGATCAATAGACTAAGTCTATGTTGACATACCAATCTAAAGTCATTAACTGAAGAAGAAAAAAGTCAGTTCAAGAAGAGCATTTGAGAGAGATTAAATAAAGCCACAGTGTGGCTGTAGTCAATTACTTTTCATCACAACACTCACAGTATTAGTTTTAGATATGTTAATGCAATCTGCTGTGAAATAATTGCAATTGATCCACAGCCCAGCTTCATAGATATATAATACATATTGACTGTTTCTACACTGACGCAAATGAACGTCTGCTTAAAGGCTGCTGCTACTAAATTGAAAACCAAAACAGCGAGCACAGTTCCAAAGCTGCTGCTGATAGCAAGAGTTACCACTCCACAAAGTGATCATCTTCCAGAATAATCACCTTTTTTTGTCAATCTAAATCTAGGCCCTTACTGGTCTAAAACTTCATTCAGCTTCACTTATTAAGAATTTGTGATAAGATTATAAAGGAACAACTAAGTCTACTTTTCTATTTTCAAGAGGAAAAAAAATAAAAGAGTAAATGATATGAAGCATGCTGGGAATGAAATGAACCAGTGGTTAATATAATAATAATAATTCCATCTACTAGTAATTGAGCATTTACTACGTGTTTAGCAGTGTTATACCAGGAGCTCTGAAGGCATAGTGCCTAAGGCATTTGACTGCTAACCAGAAGGCTAGCAGTTCAAACCACCAGCCGCTCCTCAGAAGGAAGGCTGGGCGATCTACTAATGCAGTGATACTGCCTCAGAAACCCAAGGAAGGGCCACTATGAGTCAGATCCGACTCAACAGCAGTGGTTTTGTTTTTTTGTTTTTTGTTTTTTTTTCCAGACATGATACCAGAGGTTAGATGCATAGTGGTTAAAGCATTCGGCTGCTAACCAAAAGATCGGCAGTTTGAACCCACCAGAAGCTCCACTGGCTGATGAGACAATCTGTTTCTGTAAAGATTTACAGCCTTGGAAATCCTATGGGGCAGTCATACTCCACCCTAAAGGACCGCTATAATTCAGAACTGACTCCACGACAGCGGCTTTGGTTTGTTCTGTTAGCATTATACCCACCATCCATCAGCCTGTGGTACTGTGTTAGTTTGTATGTGTTTTTATAATGCTGGAAGCTATGCCACTGTTATTTCAAAAACCAGCAGGATCACCTTTGTTGGACAGGTTTCAGTGGAACTTCCAGACTAAAACAGACTAGGAAGAAAGACCTAGTGATCTATTTCCAAAAATTAGCCAATAAAACCATATAAATCACAACAGAACACTTTAGAACACATCATGAGGAGGGATCAATTACTAGAGGAAGAAATCTGTTTGGTGAAGCAAAGGGCCAACAAGGGCCAGAGAGACCCTCGGTGAGATGGATTGGCATAAAAGCTGCAACAATGGATTCAAACATTCTGTGAGGAAAATTCAGGAATCGGCACTGTACACAGCTCACCACACATTACAGTCAGCTTGATGGCAGCTAACAATAACACAGGCATTATACTAAGGGCTTATATAGTCTGATAAACAATCATGAAAAGTCAAATATCATTTTCCTCTGTGACTACCATCAGTGTGGATCAACAAATACTGCCAGCATTCCTACTTCCTACCAGCCACTCCTCAGAAGGAAGACTAGGCAACCTACTTCCATAGAAACACTGCCTCGAAAACCCAAGGAGGGGTCGAAATGACTTAAGAGCAGAGAGCTCAAGATTTTTTTGTTGTTCTTGTTTTGTTTTTTGTTTAGCTGAAGTTAGGTTAGGCCGTGTAACTACTGGTGGCCTATAAGTTGTGAGTACATATGAGTTATGAACACATTTGGGCCAAACGCCACCCCTCCTACTCTATCCAAATTCTCTCTCTCACCAGGAGGAACAACAATATTCAAGATGGAGGCTGACCTATCAGCCTAGGGCCAGACACATCCCTCCTATTTATCCCAGGTTGGCACATCCCCAGGTGACCCACAATAAATATGTTGTGAAAATGAAAAGTAAACCTTGGGGTTTTCAGACACTGAGATTCTGAAGGCTATTTGTTACTGCTACAGAACCTAGCCTACTCTGGAACCCAGTATGTCCCAACTGATAATTCATTTTACAAAATAGGAAACTAAGACTGAAGGTTAAGTCACTTGCCCAAACTAATAGGCTATTACAAGACAGTAACTTCTCTGATTACACCAAACCCAAAATCCACTGCCATAGAGTCACTTCCAACTCATAGCGACCCCATAGGACAGAAGAGAACTGCACCATAGGGTTTCCAAGGCTGTAAATCTTTACAGAAGCAGACTGCATCATCTTACTCCCATGGAGAGGCTGGCAGGTTTGAACCAGCAACCTTTTGGACAGCAGCAAAATGCTTTAACCATGGTACTACCAGAACTCATTTAGATTACTATACTAATCAATTATGTAATACTGCTCATTTCTCTGTGTTCCTATTCTGGCCCCATATTCTCATAGCAATCCTTGGTGATAAAGGCTGAGATCAGTATGAATTAGATACTGTCTCTGTATTGAAAAGGTGAAAAAGTCCAGCAGGAAAGGGATACTCATGAAATATTAGCAAAGTCACACGTAAAGAAAACTCCAAGTGCTCCAGTCTTTGGGAGGGAGGGAGGGAGGGAGAAATGTGAGTATGTGCTGTCTTAAGATACTAGAACAGCAGAACCTCAATCTCTAGAAGAACTACTTGTTGAACATCTCACCTGTTGAGATCCTAGAATAATGTCTTCACTGCAGCAGAAGCAGGAATCTACCAGGGAATCCATGAACTCCAAAGTAGTGTCCAAGTCTTCAT
This sequence comes from Orycteropus afer afer, assembly GCF_000298275.1. Taxonomy (NCBI): domain Eukaryota; kingdom Metazoa; phylum Chordata; class Mammalia; order Tubulidentata; family Orycteropodidae; genus Orycteropus; species Orycteropus afer. The sequence continues at coordinate 1,257,844 of NW_006921736.1, forward strand.
ATTACAGTCAGAAATCTTGAGGCATAAAGAAGGGAAGTGACTTTTCCAGGGATCTTATACAGTGAGCCAGAGGTAGGATGAGAACTGGGCTCATTCCTCTTCCTTTTATTTTTTCCCCTCTTTCACATGGTCTCTAGGAAAGTGACCATGTTATAATAGCACCATTATGTTCTCAAACCAGTGGGGGGAAGTAGGCACCTAGACATACTTCCTTTGAGACTTGAACAATGACCTTTCCATTGCTCCTTTTCCTTTCGTATTTCTTTGACAGAGTAAGCATTTCTAAGCTTGGAGGAGAAAGGGAAAAGAAAGGAACACATAAAGATTTATAGGCTTATGGGAACGAGGGAGCAAAGGTAGATGAAAAAAGAATAGAAAATGAGAGAAAGGACAAAGAAAACCAAGAGATAAAAAGACAATTACTAAGTGGGCAAAAACTCATAAGAAAACTCAAAGCACAAAATTAGAGAGCTACACAGAAAAAAAATGACACGACTGAGAAATCATCCTTCGCCCCGTGGTTTTAAAATTAGAGGTGTAGAGACTACTGAAATAGCACTCAGGGGAAAAAAAAAATCAATGTAGGGAGTAGAGAAAGAATGTCACTGAGAAGGCATCTCCCCAAAGGGAGACTCTGTGAGCCATGTTGGCCCACTGGTTCTTCGCACTTCCTCCTCATCGCTCTGAAGCCTTTCCACAGTAGTACTGCTTCACTAAGAAAGGCAGCAGAAATGAGAATCAGAAAGAGCCAAAGACTCACTACTCATCAGGAAAACACAAAGTAAAGCAAAAATGAGAATCCACTCTGCTGAAAGGAATGAAAAAACCATTGAGCTAAAAAAAAGCAAAGGTTTGATCATGTTATTGGTGAAGGTATAGCAAAGTGCAAATAAACACTGGTACAACCACCTTCAAAGACAATTTGCATCATAATAACAACTAAATATACCCACATGGTATTACATGGAAATTCCAATTCCTAGTTATCTATGCTAGCAAATCATTCACACATATACCAGAGATACACTCAAGGATCTTCTGTGTACTGCTGTACAAAATAAAGAGGAAAGTTGAATATGATCTAACTGCCCAATCAATATATGATAGGCTAAATTATAATATATCTAAAACTATATAAGGCATTTAAAAGAAAGTAAAAGCTCTTATCTGTGGCAGCACAGTATCACCCAATATCATGTGTTCCCCCACTGCACTCATGGATCTTGCAGCTAGCTGATTGTGTGCCAAAACATTTAAGAGACCATGTATAACCCTCCAGCTCCCTCTTCATTGGCTGCAATGACCTAGAAGCCATGTTTTGAGATGGTGGAGTCAAATGGATGAAGTAGCTGAATAAATGAGTTACTATATAGTTACTATATACACTGCAAACCAGAAGGTTGGTGGTTCAAACACACCAGCCACTCCGTGGGAGGAAGACTAAGCAATGTACTTTTGTAAAGATTTACTGTCTCAGAAACCCAAAGTGGGTCGCTATGAGTCAGAATTGACTCAATGACAGTAAGTTTGTTTTTTTTAGTTAATATAGTATATGTCACTTGACCCACATTTGCATGAATAAGAAATGAACCTTTGATGTGTTAACCATTGATATCTTGGAAATAATTTGTTGACAGTATTGACTACTTGAGCCTGATCCATGTCTCTATATACACACACTGATTGTTCTCTGTGATAGTTGGAGCTGTGTGTAAACTTGGCTGGACCCTGTTCTGTGTGGGTGTTCCCATGATGGGATCAGATGACTGTGCTCTGAGTGGCCAGTCTGCCCAAGGGGAGTTTCCCTAGGGGTGTGGCCTGCTTCCAAGATATCCAGGGACATCCTGGGAAGAGAGACATTCTTTGAGGGATTGGAACCCTGGTGTGCGGACTACAAACTTCCGTGATGGAGAAGCCCAC
>NW_006921736.1:1263914-1265140 GCF_000298275.1 Orycteropus afer afer
GGAAGAGAAAACTCGTGCCTGGTTTACAGATGGTTCTGCACGATATGCAGGCACCACTCAAAATTGGACAGCAGCGGCACTGCAGCCCCTTTCTGGGACTTCCTGAAAGGACAGTGGTGAAGGGAAATCCTCCGAATGGGCAGAACTTCGGGCCGTGCATATGGCTGTCCACTTTGCGTGGAACAAGAAATGGCCAGATGTGTGATTATATACAGATTCATGGGCTGTGGCTAATGGCTTTAGCTGGATGGTCTGGGACTTGGAAGGAGCATGATTGGAAGATTGGTGGTAAGGATGTATGGGGAAGAGGCATGTGGATAGATCTCTCTGAATGGGCCAAAGGAGTGAAGATATTTTTGTCCCATGTGAATGCCCACCAAAAGGTGACCTCGGCAGAGGAGGACTTTAAAAATCAGGTGGATAGGATGACATGTTCAGTGGAAAACAGCTGTCCTTTTTCCCCAACTACTCCAGTCATTGCTCAATGGACTCACGAACAAAGTGGCCATGGTGGCAGGGATGGAGGTTATGCATGGGCACAGCAACATGGACTCCCGCTTACCAAGGCTGATTTGGCTACCGCTACTGCTGAGTGCTCAATCTGCCAACAGCAGAGACCAACTCTGAGTCCACAATACGGAACCATTCCTTGGGGTGATCAGCCAGCAACATGGTGGCAAGTTGATTACACTGGACCACGTCCATCATGGAAAGGACAGTGTTTTGTTCTTACTGGAATAGATACTTATTCGGGATATGGATTCGCCTTTTCTGCATGCAACGCTTCTGCTAAAACTATCATCCATGGACTTACAGAATGCCTTATCCACCATCATGGTATCCCACACAGCATTGCTTCAGATCAAGGGACTCATTTTACAGCAAATGAAGTGTGGCAGTGGGCTTATGCTCATGGAATTCACTGGTCTTACCATGTTCTCCACCATCCTGAAGTAGCTGTTTTGATAGAACGATGGAATGGCCTCTTAAAAACACAAATACGGTGCCAGCTAGGTGGCAATACCTTGAAGGGTTGGGGCAGTGTTCTTCAGGAGGCTGTATATGCTCTAAACCAGCATCCAATATATGGTTTTGTTTCTCCAATAGCCAGGATTCATGGGTCCAGGAACCAAGGGGTGGAAACAGGAATGGTACCACTCACTATTACCCCTAGTGACCCACTCAAAAAATTTTTGCCTCCTGTCCCTGCTACCCTATGCTCTGCG
>NW_006921736.1:1265498-1279145 GCF_000298275.1 Orycteropus afer afer
GGCCCAGACCCTTCAGGAATGAAGGTTTGGGTCACCCCACCAGGCAAAGAACCACGACCAGCTGAGGTGCCTGCTGAGGGCAAGGGAAATACAGAATGGGTGGTGGAAGAAGGTAGTTCTGAATATCCGCTACGACCACATAACCAGCTGCAGAAACGAGGATTGTGATTGTTATATTTCTTCATTGTATATGTGCATCAAATATTTTTGTTTCCTTCTGTTATAAGCTATGAAATGCAAATAAGGTTAATGCATTTTGGTTGTATGTGTGTTAACATATCATGTTAGGCACAAATAAGACTCTATAATTGTCCTTATTTAGAGATTATATATGGTTAAGAAGACGTGTACAACTGCCAAATTGACAAGGGGTGGACTGTGATAGTTGGAGCTGTGTGTCAACTTGGCTGGACCCCAGTTCTATGTGATTGTTCCCATGATGGGATCAGATGACTGTGTTCTGAGTGGCCAGTCTGCCCAAAGGGAGTTTCCCTAGGGGTGTGGCCTGCTTCCAAGATATCCAGGGACATCCTAGGAAGAGAGACATTCTTTAAGGGATTGGAACTCTGGTGTGCAGACTACAAACTTCCTTGAGGGAGCAGCCCACCATTTGGCCTGGAGATCTCAGATTCATCTTTTGTTGGAGTCAACAACCAGTGTACTGCCTGCCAGCCATGAATTGCTCGGCCCCTGCACTTGCAGAAGCTAAGGCTGCCGCCGGCCCGAAGTTTCCTCCAGGGACTTTGGACTTGCCGGCTTCTATACGTTTGTGAGGCCATTTTCCTAAAATAAATTTCTCTCTCTCTCTCTCTCTCTCTCTCTCTCTCTCTCTCTCTCTCTATATATATATATATATATATACGCTTTGCTGGTTTTTGTGTTTCTCTAGAGAACCCAATCTAACACATTCTCGAAGACTCATTACTGAAAGAAAAGACCAACTTTCAGACAATATGTACATATTTTAAACACATACGTCACACATAAAGATATTCTATGTCTTCTGAGGATAGATACATGTATCCCAGTTGCCATCAAGTTGACTCCAACTCATGGTGATCCCCATGCATGTCGGAGAACTTCTTTACATAGGGTTTTCAAAGACCAATTTTTAGAAGTAGATCACCAGCCCTTTCTTTCAAGGCACCTCTGGGTGGACTGAAACCTCCAACCTTTCAGTTAGCAGCTGAGTACATTAACTGTTTGTACTACGCAAGGACTCTGGAATATGTATATGTTGTTGTTGTTGTTGTTATATGCCGTCGAGTCGGACCCGACTCATAGCGACCCTTCCTTGGGTTTCCAAGCAGTATCACTACAGAAGTAGATTGCCCCATCTTTCTTCCGAGGACTGGCTGGTGGGTTTGAACCGCCAGCCTTCTGGTTAGCAGTCAAGTGCCTTAGCCACTATGCTACCAGAGCTCCCGGAATATGTATATAATATATAGGAAAAGGTTCAGAAGATGTTTACCAAACTTGAGAGGAGAAAACGTAAGGAGGGCAGACCAGGAAGAAGATGGTCAAAAGGAACTTCAATCTAATCTTTAATTTTTTGAAACATTTTTGAGGAATGAATTTAAGATTTGTGTAATGAAAATCAATGTTCTTGAAAAGAACATCAAGAGGAAATAAGCAAGCCTAGGCTTTAACTCAACTGTGTGGCTTTGGGTAGCTACTAACTAGTCTGGAAAATGAAGGGCTTGCTCCCTTACTTTAATGTAGCAGGGTTCTAAAAACACGGTGTGAAAATTGAGGTGGGGGAGCAAGAGCTTGCATTTTCCATTACACAGAACTACCACCTCTAATATATAAATTCCTGCTGGTAGATATGAAGAGGCTACGGTGGAATATAAACAAGGAATTCGCTATAAACTCAGAGGAAAAGACACGTTCCTCTCATTACAGGCATGGCAATGAACGCAGCTCCTCAGTGGGCTGGAGCAGGCCAAAATGTGGTATGTGTTTAGATTGGGGGGGTGAACATTTAAGTTCTTTCACTGCCAAGAGCTGAGGTCAAGAACACTCAAGAAGTTCATGATTGCCCTGGAGGTGTTTACTATGTCAAGTAGAGTGCAGGCCACAGAACAAAGACCCCAAGTCAAACGCCCAAGATAAATTCCTAAGAAGAGGTACCGATCATCCTGCTTGTGGTTCTTCTGAGAGAAGAAGTGAGGCAGAAGAACTGAGAAGCAATGATGCACACTTGGTTCTGGAGGGACAAGAACCACCAGCCCTCTAGCACCATACCCCAATGGCAGTCACGTGCCTCCCGCAAGCATCTCCAATCCTATGACCGAACCAGTTCCCACCTTGTTTCTCTTACTGCACTGCCATGCACTAGCACTTCTGTATTTGTTTTGTGTAGGGTTTTCTTGGTCCTTTTCCAAGCATCAATCAAAACTGCACACCAACTTCCACTCCTTGGAAATAATGAAATGAAATGGCGTGCCTGATTTTTTTTTTTTAAATGTGATTTGCATTTGCTGAAATAATTTATCTGAAGTCCTGAGGCTATCTAAGACAACTGAGGTGCTGCTTTTTATTTCGCAGTTGTTCATGTGGACAGTACACTACTGTCAAACACTAACATGGACTAAATGCTTCCTTCTGCAACATGTATCCTTAAGAAAGCTTCCCTTCCTTGTAAAGTGAACATGTTCGCTATTTTGTTCATGAATTCAATGCATAAGTCCCTCCTTGTTAAGTAGGAACAACTTCTTTATATTGGCGAAATCTCTTTTATCTTGCTGTTTGTTACCTAAGCTTTGTAGAAACCCCAGAAGCAAATTATTTGTGGTTCAAGAATAGCTTTAGGCCCTGAGACACCCTTCAAACCTGGAATTCAACCCACTCCTGGGGATCACCATTCAGCCAAACAACAGGCCTATTAAGTGAACAAACACCACCTGTGAGGAACATACTCCTCAGTGCAATCAGCCACAGGAAATCAAAAGTGCAGCATTTGCCAAAAAGTTCAGAAGGTAGGAAAGAAAGACAAATGGAAAGTGGAAACCCAGAGAGAAAATGGGAAGAATGTTGTTGAAGGGAGGGGATTGCAAGTAATGTCATGAAAGAAAATGCATATAAATTGCTGAATGGGGAAACTAATGTATTCTGTAAAATTCACACTCACTACAAACCCTGAAAGAAGAGAGGAAAACAGTTAAGATGTATTTCTTCATTTGCAAAACCCAAACTATAATAAAGTGTACCAAAAAGAAAAACTGAATAGGCTTAGGACTGGGGGGATGCTGGTATGTGTTTGCTATATATTAATTTTTGCTAATGTTATTCTGTATGAAAATATCCACCCATAAATCCACCTCAGTCACGTTACCTAGAAGACACAGGTATCTCCGCTTTTCAAAAGTTTACTTTACGCCAGTTTGCTTTTATGAAAGATCTACAGTACCTGTTTCCGCTAACCAAAAGAAATCCGAAGAGGATTTTCACATTCAAAAATAAAATAAAACAAAATGGTGGAAAGTGGAACTAGTGTTCAGTGCTTGTTTTGCAGGGAGCCAAGCTGTTAAACAAGGCACACAGCCTGAACAGCAAAGTGGAGTCACCAAGCTCCTTCCTCATAAACTACACTCAGCATCAAGTCATCATGGTTTTGAACTGTATCTGTGAATGCTATATATTATTAGTGTTATATTTTAGATTTTATGCATTATTTAGTATGATTTAGTACATTATTTTGGGGGTTCAAGAATGCTCAAAAATTTTCCTCATATAAATTAATGGTAATTGCTTCTTTGCCTTACACCATTTCAGCTCACAAAAGGTTTTATAGGAACACTGTACTTTCAGATAGCAGGGGAAATTGGTATTATGCTTCAAATAAATGTGTTTGTGCAAATGAAAAGACTAATATAACTCAATGGGTCTTGATATGCTTTTCATACAATAAAAGGCCTGCTTGTTTTAGAACAGGCTCTGTTAAAGAAGCCACTCTAACTGTGTTATCTTACAAAAGAGATAAAGTAAAATCTTGTTTTTAAGGGTCATCATCATCATCTTAATATCTTTCTGATTAGGACTTAACCTTGTGATGCCACCATGTCACCTCCTCTTCTGGAATGCAAACATGCTAAAGAATTGATAAAGACTAGACAAAGAAAAGCAACAACCATGATTAGAAGCCTAAATCTAAGAAAAAGAAAAAGAATAATGCCAGATGTTGAAGAAAGAGTAGGAATGAGGGTACTGACATACTTTTATATTTTACTCTTTGTTCAGGGTAGGTAAAGGTGTGTGTCATCTTTAAAAATATAATATCACTTATCTAGAATTAGAACACTGCTGCCCACTCTCCAGTTAGGTTATTTCCACTTTGCACACTGTAAGGGAAGTAATTAATCAAATAATTAGCCCCCTGTGGCTGAGTTCTTAAACTCCAGTAGAATTGCAGAGGGACACTCACTACATACCCTGAAAGAAGAGAGGAAAACAGTTAAGATGTATTTCTTCATTTGCAAAATGCAGGATACTAACAGGACCATCTTTATAGGTTGTCATGAGGAATAAATGAGTTAATATATGCAAATCAACTGGAACAGTGCCCAACACATTATAAATATTCAAAAAACATTTGCTATTATTATTTAATGCAGAATTATAAAAGGGGGAAGAACAAGTGTAACAAGTAGACACTCAGAAATCACTAGAATAAAAATAGTAGGTGATTGCATAAATGATAAAGAAATGCCCACGGTGTCCTGCTGTTCATTTTAAACGCATTTGGGATATATTTTTAAACTCTAATCGTGGAATGTGGAATCTCTATACTTGAAGCACTCAACAATTACAGAAACAGAACAGTAATTTACAATAGGCAGGACCAGAAAAATCTCACATTTGGTGTTATTTGTGTTAAGTAACTTTCCATTTTATATGAGCTAAGATATCCCCAAGTCACAGATGACAGACGTAGAAGGTGAACAAGGTTAAATAACTTGTCTGAGGTCACACAGCTGGTTAAGTGAAAGGCAACATTTAAATCCAAGTCCAGCTGCATAAAAAACCAATCAGCTCTCTATACCTACAACAATTTTATTTTTCCTATTCAGTTTTCTGTCTGAGATTCCTGTGTCAATAAAAAGGACTTGGAACCAGCACAGAAAACAAACTAAATTGCTGCTCCTTATTAAAAATATTACTCTCCATTTAAAAGAACAAAAAATGACACAGCTGACAAATTGAGAACAATAATGACAACGACTTGGTATCTGAAAAAACTGCTGATGGAATGTAAAATGTAATTCGAGTAGATGGCTAAAGGAAAAAAAATACTTTTAAATTTACTGATCAAGTGAAACAATATTTGACCTCTTCTTTACAGGAAAAGAGGGATCAAACTAGGAGCCTGCGGCCGTTTTTGCTGCACTTACAAACACATCTTTGAATAAAACCACACTACTCTATCTAAGGCCCCCAGCAGAAAGGCAGGAAATTTCTACTAAAATCATTACCATTATCTGATCTATCAGAAAAGAACTAAGAGTTGAGCTTTTGGACTACCAAGATATTGGATCACATTGTTGTTGTTAAGTGCCGTCAAGTCATCTCAAACTCATAGCCACCCTATACACAGCAGAACGAAACACTACCCGGTCCTGTGCCAGCCTCACAATCCTAGCTATACCTGAGCCGATCAATGCTGCCACTGTGTCAATCCACCTCATTGAGGGTCTTCCCCTTCTCAGCTGACCCTCCACTTTACCAAACATGATATTCTTCTCCAGGGAATGGTTCTTCCTGACAACATGACCAAAGTAGGTGAGACGACGTCTGGCCATTTTTGCTTCCAAGGAGCATTCTGGCTATACTTCTTCCAGGACAGATATGCTAGTCCTTTTAGCAGTCCATGGTACTCTCAGCATTCATCTCCAACACCACAACTCAAAAGCATCAACTCTTCTTCAGTCTTCCTTTTTCATTGTCCAGCTCTCACACGCATATGAGGTAACTGAAAATACCATGGCTTGGGTTAGGCACACCTTAGTCTTCAAGGAGACATTTTTACTCTTCATTACTTGAAAGAGGTCTTTTGTGGCAGATCTGCCCAATGCAATACGTCATCTGATGTCTTAACTGTTGCCTCCAATGGTGTTGATAGTAGAACCAAGTAATATGAAGTCACTGACAACTTCAATCTTTTCTCCATCCATTATGAAGCTATTTATTAGACCAGTTGAGAATTTTTGCTTTCTTTACTTTGAGGTATAATCCACACTCCAGACTGTAATCTTTAATCTTCATCAGAAGTGCTTCAAGTCATCCTCACTTTCAGCAAGCAAAATTGTGTCATCTGCATACCACAGGTTGTTAATGAATCTTCCTCCAATCCTGATGCCACCTTCTTCTTCATATCAGATCATAGCAAGTTAGATCATACTGGATCATAGCAAGTTCCTATTTTAGAGTTAATTCTCCTTGGGGTCCCTTGAGAAATAACAGTAATTTTTTTGTGTGTGTAATTTCCAAAAAGGGTATGATTCTCTAGTTTTAGTTTGGGTTACTTAATCCCCAGATATGCTCAAAGAAATCCATCTACTCTCCACAGAAGGATTAACATGCCATCTTCTTCTACAAATTTAGCTCAAAGAGAGCACTGCTCAGGATAGAAATGTCCAGAGGAAGTTTTAAACCTAAGTGAATATTGCCTGAGTGCCAAGAAGTTCCCAAAACCATGCTATACACATTGATGAGCATTAGCTCATTTAATTCTCACAATAACCTTATGAAGGAAGAAACTTGCAGAATCCCATTTTACAGATGAGCAAATACAGCCTCAGAGAAGTACCTGATCAGGGTGGCAGAGCTGGTTGGAAGAAGAACCCTATTTCAAATCCAGGTATGTTTGGCTCCAGAGCCTGTGTCCTTCAATGAGACAATGGTGGTGAATGGACTGAGTCTTGAGCAGTGAAATCAAACCAGCATAGGAGACACAGAGGCTGTGGGTTACGGATTTCACTGCAGGAAGACACGGAGCTTACTGATTATCAGGTTGAGGGGAAAAACTGGAAGCTGTGAATGTGAAAGTGGTTGCTGGATATGTTCCACTAATTCAAAAGAATTAAGATTCTCAAAGATACTGTTTCATCCTTTTTATCTTTCAGTAGAAAAGCAGTTGTTTTTTCTTTTGTTTTGTTTTGTTTTTAAAAAAGCAAAGAAATGTAAAACTCTTTGTAGTAAAGACAAATGCCCAAAGGACAGTTCACACCATAACTCCAGACGGCAGCTCTGCCAGCAGCAAGAAAGAATGAGAGGGAAAAAATGTAATCTTGATAAACATTAGCATATTAACACAGGAGCAGAAATAAATGGATAAAAGTCTTTAAAATAGTGAGCAGCATCATTTCAAACAGCCTGTGTGTCCCCTACTGGAGAATATGCCAGCTTGATTATGTTGCAGAGGAAAATCACCTTAATTTTACTCTCTGAACCGAACTGAGCAAGATTTATTTGCATATAGAAAGAAAACAAAATTAAGGTAGCATAAACATATACTTGCACCTAACATTCCTACCAAGGAAACTGGAAGAACCTACCACTTTGCTTATTCGTTTGGCAATTTTTCACTGCGCATCTGTAACGTGGCGGCCACTGTGCTTGGCATTCGAGATCTATTGTTAACCAGCACAAACAAGCTCTTTGCAGTCACACAGCTTATGTCTAGGAGGAGAGGCAGAAGAAAGACGTGAACACAGTAAGTGTAATTACAGAGAGTGGTAAGAACTAGGAAGGAAATAAAATTTATATGATGATTTACAGAGGCCAACTTTAGACTGAGTGGCCACATCAGAGGACATGACACCTGTGCAAAGACTTGAAGATAAAAAGGAGGAAGATGAGTGAAGAAACTGCAAGATGTATGTCAGGCTCAGAGACCTGTACATTCAAAGGTCCTGAGGCAGGAAATAAGCTAGTATGAGCAAGAAATAGGGAGAATACAGTGAGAGATGAGGGTGGAAAGGTGAGCAGGTACCACATCATGCAGGTGCCTGTAAGTCATAGTCAAGAGTTTAGATGTTAATCACACAAGGATTTTAGGTAGAAGAGAGAGTTGCATTAAACCAGATGAACAGTCAGCAATTTTTTTTTCTATAAAGACCAGATACCAAATGTTTTAGGCTTTGAGGGCCAGAGGACATCATGACTCTTCAACTTTGCCTCTTAGTGCAAAAGCAGCCACAGATAATAAATGAAATAATATAATTTATAACTATTGGGCATGGCTGTATTCCAATAAAGCTTTGTTTACAAAATACAATGCAGCCAGCAGTCTACAGTTTGCCTATCTTTTAACTAGACAATCGAGAAGGATGGTGGAGGTGAAGGCAGAGAGATATGAAGAGTTTCTAGATAAAGAATGGCAATGAAGCAAAACTTACTCACAGATGAGATGGAGACATGGAGTTTATAGAAAAGATAAGTTTAAGATTACAGACCCACACACCTTTTAGAACATTAAGTGCATATGAATGTGGTGAATTTCATATACCTGCTAGTCCTATAAAAGCATTTTTTCAGGAACAATCTTTAACTCAGATGTTTTGCCTAAAATGGCCATCGTATTATACTTAGTTATTGAGGTTCTCCTATGTGAGAAGCCAAGTCTTTGATCTTACAACCTTCTTCCACTATTTACTATTAACCCCAGCTGGCACCAAACAAAACTATCCTGCTATAGCCCATCCTAAGGAGCAGCGGTGGCATACCCGGTAAGGCATTTGGCTGCTAACCAGAAAATCGGCAGTTCAAACCCACCAGCTGCTCCAAGGGAGGAAGATGAGGAAATCTAATCCTACAAAGATTTACAGCCTTGGAAACCCAACAGGGTCTCTATGAGTTGAAAGCAACTCGATGGCAGTAGGTTTGGTTTTTTGATATAGCCCATCCCGCTAGAGTGGCTGCCTACAGCTTATCTCCAAGGAGAAAACTCAAATCTTCCCTTGATGAAAGAGACACCATGCAGGATTAGCAAATGAGAAGAAATAGCATATTGAGGATTAATAAAATGGCCTAGACAATGGAATAATGTATAGTCAATGTATATATAATATATACAAAATATATCAGTGTAGATACATTTCCAAAGCAAAGCGTAGAGAGTGAAAACAACCAAGTGACAACCAGATGAACACATGAGGGAATTTATGAACCCATAAATGGAAAAATAATTAATTTTACACAGTTTCATGGAAGAATATAAGTTGATGTATCCAAACAATTTAGAAGGTCACATTCCAAGATCTGGATATTGACTACGTTGGAGGGTCAGAGAGAGTGGCATGGGCTTGGGATGGGGAACCAAGAAACTGCAACTAGATCAGTTATGTTTTATGTCTTTTCTTTTAACATAATTTCAGCAAAAATGAGAAAACAGTAACTTCATACTAGACATACAGGTGATTGTGATATTAATCTTAATATTCTCCATTTTTTTCTAAACAAAAAATTGCTACATTTAATTAGTATAAGTGATTGATATAATTAATTACATTTAATTCAATGAATTATTGAACAATATCATTAATATCCCATGCTAGGAAACTTTTGATGAAGATAATTCAAAAACGGCTACCAGAAATTCAAGCCAGATTCGGAAGAGAATATAAAATGAAGAGTATCAATGCGGATGTCAGATTGATCTTGGCTGAAAGCAATACCAGAAAGATGTTTATCTGTGTTTTATTGACATTCAATTTTATGGACCATAACAAATTATGGATAGCATTGTGAGGAATGGGAATTCCAGAACACTTAGTTGTGCTCATAGAGAAACTGTGCATAGGCCAAGAGGCAGTCATTCAAAGAGAACAAGGGGATGTTACATAGGTTAAAACTAGAAAATGTATGAGGTAGGGTTAAATTATTTCACCTTACTTAATCAATGTATACACTGAACAAATAATCTAAGAAGCTGGATATATAAAACTATATGAAAAAGAATTTGGCATCAAGATTAAAGGAAGACTCGATAAGAATCTGAAATATGAGATATGGAGATAATGTACCTTGCTCGCTAAAAGTGAAGACAACTTGAAGCACTTACTACAGACTTCGGTATGAATTACATTGAAAAAAAAAGAAAACAAAAACCTTTACAACTGGACCAATAAACAGCATCATGGTAACTGGTGAAGAAACTAAAGTTGTCAAAATCTCATTTTTCAATCAACAATCAATGGCCCTGGAAGCAGGAATCAAGAAATTAGACAACATCCATTTAACATACAACTGTTGGTCTCTTTGTGTCTGAAGCAAAAGACAAAGAAGGAAACAAAAGACTCAGAGAAGAAAGTAGTCTACAGGACTAAGAGTCTGCATGAACCATCCACAATGAGACCAGAAGAACCAGACTGTGCCTAGCTACTACTATCAACCTCTCAGACAAGGAACAAAATTCATGGTGCCAAACAGAATGGGAGACAAATGTAGAACAACACTCAGATTCATTTAAAAAATAAAATAAAAAAAAAAGCCAGACTTACTGGACTGGTAGAGACTAGAGGAACCGCCAAGACTATCACCCTGAGATATCCTTTAAACTATGAACTGAAACCATTCCTGGAGGTAACTTTTCAGCTAAATAAGACATTGGCTCATAAAATAAACAATATCACCCGTGAGTACTGTGCTCCATTAAAAAATCATCTATGATGAAATCAAATGGTCAATATTTACACTAAAGTAAAGGTGAGACGGTAACTAACTGGGTACAGGGGAGAAGGCGGGAAGCTATAGTAAGGGAAATACAATAACCAGAAGGAAAATGACATTGCTGACACATAGCATAAAATGGTACCAATGTCACTGAACACTTTATACAGAAACTGATAAATGGCAACCTAATTTTCTGTGTAAACTTTCACCAAAAATACAATAAATAAGTAAGAAAGAAATCAAATGACATACCGCATTGGGCAAATCTGCTTCAAGAGATCTCATTTAGGTGTTCGGTAAGATGGCGGAAAAGGCAGAAAGACTGCACAGACCCTCTTCAACAAAGAAAAGGGAAACCAATTAACACAGACACAGAAGATAGTCCTGGACCCCTGAGCCTTGAAGTGAAGGATATAGAACTGTACTAAACTCCAACTAGCAGAAGAATTTGCATGAAAATACCAAAAAAGGAGACATACGGAGCTGCAGTCTGGCAACGATCCTGAGCGATCTTGACAGCACAGACAGCTTGCAGAGTGCTGAGTGGTAGCAGGACCTAAGAATTAACCTAAATATCAGCCCTGCTAGCCAGGGACTGCATGGAGGATGGCTCTGGTGGCTGCAGTAAAAATGGAGAAGGCGAAGAGAAAGACGGGCTGAGCTGTGGACTTCTGCCTTTCCAGGGGACACATCCATTTTGAATGTTTACAAGCAGCTTGACCATTTTGGATATTTAAAGAGACAGCACTCTCCAAGATTCCAGGGGTTTGAGAACAAGTTCTGCTTACCAGCAAACCCAAGGAAACTCCAGACCTGCATGACTGAAAAGGTGCAACATTCCTCTCGTTACTCTTATACCCCACACCCGCTTGGTGAACGGAGGTGCAGCCATTCCAGACTCCCAACCACCTTCTGGGCCCACAGGAACCCCATCCCAGTCTGTGTGCTCAGATGGAGACTGGGTGCCCTGCTCTGTCTTCCACTGATATTTTTCCTTTTTTCTTTTTTGCTTTCTTTTTTCTGGTGTTTAGTTTATTTGTATTTGTCTGTTTTAAAACTACTATTATTAATAATACTTTTGTACTTTTTACTTTTATTCTTTATTCTTCCCCTCCCAGGTCCTACTTTCAGCTTTTTTCCTTTTCCCTGTTTCTAGTTGGAAAAAAATTTTTTTTTAAATTTAATTTCTTTTCCTCCCCTTTTTTCTGGTATTTAACCCTGTTCTTTGTTTTTCTTTTTGCGTTTTTCCCATTTTTTTCTACGCTGTTCTCCATCTCTACCTTTTATTCCCTTAGTGCCCTATTCCCAGATATTGCAAGTTTTCTTGTTTTTTCCTTCTTCTCTTTACCTTTTTTCTTTGATTGCTGTACCTGTGTGATTAGATGGTGTGTTGTTTTTCCATGTGTTCTTAGCTTTTTGATGATTATTCAATTGTAATTTGTGTCTGAGTGAGAGACAGCAATAGTCCCCATAAGACACAACTACACCCACACCTTGTGCAACTTCACTTACTGAGCAAGAGCCACTACCTCCTTCTCCACCAACAGGCCTTGATAAAAAAAACACCAGGAAGAACCTGAATCACACTTGGCTGCTCTTCACAGTTAACACATCTAAATACAACACAACCACGATGTCTCAGCGACAACAGACCATCACAGTCCACACAAAGAAGCAAGATAAAGTGGTAGAAACAAGGGAGCAGGATACAGATGACAACACATCCCTGAGGAAGAAGGAACATTGGAACACTCTGATAAGGAATTCAAAAGAATTATATTTAGGTACCTTCAAAGGATTGAGAGACAGACGAAAGAAAACAGAAAAAACCCTGGAAGAATTTTGGAACAAAATACAAGAACAAAATGACAAAATAAAAGAAAAATTGGAAATGATTCTAAATCTACAGATAGAAATCCAGAAGATTAATACTAAACTGTCAGAAATAGATAACACATTGGAAGGACAAAGGAGTAGAACTGATGCAATGGAAGAGAGGATTAATGAGATTAAAGACAAATACCTGAATACTTCTTTGGAAAGGGATCAATCAGAAAAAAAATCAAAACAAAATGAAGAGGAGTGCCGGTAAGATGGCGGACTAGGCAGAAAGACTGCACGGACCCTGTTCAACAAAGAAAAGGGAAACCAATAATAAAGACACAGAAGATAATCCTGGACCACTGAGCCTTGAAGGGAAGGATATAGAAGTGGACTAAACCCCAACTAGCAGAAGAATTTGCGTAAAAATACCAAAAAAGGAGACAGACGGAGCTGTGATCTGGCAACGATCCTGAGCGATCCTGACGGCACAGACCACTTGGAGATTCTCGAATGGTGGTAGGACCTAAAAATTAACCTAAAATCAGGCCTGCTAGCCAGGGACTGCAAGGAGGACTGTGCACGGTGGCTGGGGAATAAACGGAGAAAGTGAAGAGAAAAGCAGGCTGAGCTGTGGACTTGTGCCGGTCCGGAGAGCGCCACCATTTTGAATGCTACAAGTAACTTGATTATTTTTGATATTTAAAGAGACAGTGCTCTCCGAGATTCCAGGGGCTTAAGAAGTGGTTCGGCTTTCCAGCAACCCCAAGGACACTCCAGACCTGCAAGACTGAAAAGGTGCAACATTCCTCTTGTTACTCTTATACCCCACACCCACTTGGTGAATGCAGGTGTGGCCATTCCCGACTCCCACCCACCGTCTGGGCCCACAGGAAACTCCATCACAGTCTGTGTGCTCAGACCGAGCCTGGGTGCCCTGCCCTGTCCTCCACTGATTTTTTTTTTTTCTTTTTTTTTACTTTTTCGCTTTCTTTTTTCTGGTGATTAGTTTGCTTGTATTTGTCTGTTTCAAAACAATTATTATTAATAATACTTTTGTCCTTTTTACCGTTAATCTTATTTTTCCCCTCCCAGGACCTAGTTTTCAGCTTTTTTTCTTTTCCCTGTTCCTGGTTGATTTTTTTTTTTTTT
>NW_006921736.1:1281010-1281542 GCF_000298275.1 Orycteropus afer afer
GAATAATGTAGAATCTACAAAACACCGCATAACATGGATGAACTTGGAGGACATTATGCTGAGTGAAATAAGTCAATCACAAAAGGACAAATATTTATTAGTCCATTATCATAAAAGTTAAGGAAAGGCTTATCTATAGAAGGAAATTTTCTTTGTTGGTTGCCAGGGGTGGGAGCAGAGGGGAGGGAACGTGGTTAGATAGACAGAGATAAGTATTGATTTGGGTGAAAAGAAGGGCAATGTACCAAATGTGAGTGACCAATATGGCAGCACTGAGGAAGAGAAAGACATATAGAGGTACATGGGAGGTACAGGCAACAAAGATGAACCTTTTTGCACATACAGTACTGCATTGTCAGTGAAGGCAAACATAGGTATACAGATGGAGAGATAGGTGGACAGGCTGAATGATTAGGTATATTTATGAAATGGGGAGTGTATACAAGGACATGTACAAGGTTAGCAGACAATGGTCCCATGAGTTTATGTGAATGATCAGAATTCCCAAGTGTATAGTAGAGCTGACAAGGGG
>NW_006921736.1:1282344-1299816 GCF_000298275.1 Orycteropus afer afer
AAAAAAAAAAAAAAAGAGGGATCTCATTTAAAGTGTTACAAAGCAAAGATGTCACTTTGATGACTTAGATGTGCCTGCCCCAAGCCATGGTATTTTCAGTAGCCTCATATGCATGTGAGAGCTAACCAATGAGTAAGGAAGATTGAAGAAGAATTGACACATTCAAATTGTGGTGCTGGCAAAGAATACTGAATTTATCAACCAAAAAAACCCAAATTGATCGCCATCAAGTTGACTCCAAATCATAGTGACCTGATAAACCAAAAACAAACAAAAAACACCACTGCCATCAAGTCAATTCCAACTGAGAGAAACCCCCCTTGGCTTTCTGAGGCGGTATCTCTACAGAAGTAGATTGCCCACTCTTTCTTCTGAGGAGTGGCTGGTGGGTTTGAACTACCAGCCTTCTGGTTAGCAGTCAAATGTCATAGGTACTACGCCACTAGAGCTCCCAGAGCTCATACAGGACAGAGTAAAATTGCCCCATAGGATTTCCAAGGCTGTGAATCTTTACAAAACCAGACTGCCTCACCTTTCTCCTGCAGAGGCCGGTGAGTTCAAAGTAATCTATTGGTTAGGAGCCAAATGCTTTGACCACTGTGCCACTAGAGCTTCTCTGAATATATTTATCATGGACTACTAAAAGAACAAACAAATCTGTCTTGGAGAAAGTACAGCCAAAATGTTCCTTGGAAGCAAGGGTGGCGAGATTTTATCTCACTTACTTTTTACATGTAATCAGAAGGGACAAACATTCAGTAAAGTAGAAGGTCAGAAAAAAAGGAGAAATTCAATGAGATGCAGTGAAGCCATGGGCTCAAATACAGTAACAATTGTGAGGATGGTACAGAACTGGGCAACATTTCATTCTGTTATACACATATGTGGGACCAATTACACAACACCTAACGATAATTCCAGGAAGATGAAAATATTAATCGATCAAGTGAAAGGAGGCAAGACAGAAAAATAATTTTAATTAGAAAAAATTCAAAATAAGATGTGGAAGGTACCTGAGATGACAGTGCACAAAGTTAGTGTTATACCCAAGTATTTGAAGCTTGGAGGTGGTACTACTACCTGTGCTCCGGCCCAAGGGCCATGTACTTCCATCTGTAAGTAGGCTTTAAGTATCTAGGGCCATGTACTTCCATCTGTAAGTAGGCTTTAAGTATCTATCCACGTGCTTTGGACTTGCGTTTCCAGCCCTGCCAATATGATATCTTTGTAAAACAGCTGAGCTCATGGAATGAGGGGCATACATAGTTTTCCACCCATGGACTTCTGACAAAGTTTCTGCCAGGTGGTTTAGTTTGATGTCAGTTTTCCACTCATAAAAAATTGATTTTCTCTTCACTCATTTGTGGCACATATGTATAATTTCTCCAGTTATTTCTTGAAAATTAAGACAATGCTTCATATCATTAAAAAATAAAGCACATATATATGAGCTCGGTACTACAGTGATTAAGCACTCAGCTGCTAACCAAAAAGGTTGGCAGTTCAGACCCACCAGCCACTCTGGGAGAGAAAAACATGAGATTTTTTTTCTTCAAGCAATTGGCAACTGCCCAAACACATTATTGGCACAAGAAAACGAACAGGGGAGTTTTTAAAGATCTCCACCTCAAGCAAGCTTGTGACACTGAGCAAGTAAAACAGAGCATTCAACCTTCCAAGGCTGCTGGGAGGTAAAGACAGACTATATATATGAATGTGCTCTGCAAACCCTACAGAATCTATATGCATGTTCAATATCATCATTACAACAGGTCAAGTGTATCATCTCAGTGTCAGATACAGCTCCTTAACAGAGCCCTGCCATCTTCCTCCATACCCTTCAAGCCCCAATTTGTTAGCTCTCCTTAAATTATTCCCACAATTTGTTGCTATAAATTCAGTTGAATCCTTGCAAGGGGTAGGATCTATTTCAATCAACCCACTCACACTCCTTCTAACAACCTTATAGTGCTTAATAGTTTAGGATACATTTGAGTTTAATGTGATTTGCCTCGTAGCAATAGATTTCTCATCACTTCTTTATAGAGGCAGTTTTGAGCCACTTGGCTAACTCAATCTCACAGATTCACCTGTCACACTGGCACACTGAAGAAATGACTTTAAAAGTAGTAAGTGAGTGACCTTTGCTGTGGAAATTCCCAAGATCGTCTCTGTGACATTATGAATGATCTCTGTGCAGAATGATAATTGGTGCCTGGTAGGTTACAAGTCCACTATTTGTGTTTTTCATTCTTGCCGATGAATAAAATATTAGTGCTATAGAAGACTAGATCTTAGAATTCCTTTTAAAGAAAATGACAACGTTGTAGAAAGTGCCCCTTTTTTCACATTTCCATTTCAAATCCCCATTTATGGGAGAAATTACAATCTCAGGTATTAAATGTCACTATTCTCCCTAATAGTCCACATAAAATATTCTGGGAGTGAGAAAAGTACATGCCAAATCTCTCACTTCGTGTTAGTCAACTGTTCTCTAGTAATATTTTAATTTGACTTTCTTCAGTTGCAGAGGGGCAGAGGGAGAACCTGAATCCAGACTTAATCTGTATGAATAACTCATAGAAGCTCAATTCAAGGCAAGTTTTCAGAAAAGTGGGCATGAAAATGAAACTACAAAATAATCCCTGAAAATGGAATTTATAGCACAGTGTAGGATGGATGACATTCACTTTCCTCCAGGACACTTCTGAAGGAAATACTGTCATTCACTTGGTAAGTACACTGTGATAATGGAGAAGTCAGAAAGGCACATGCAAACAAAAGGTCCCTGCAAAATAAACAATCTGATACTTAATATTCAAGCAGTAAAGGAACAACAGTCTAATCATAGTGTATCTATACCTTTTTAAAATTAAGGGATTCAAAAAACCTAAGAAATATCAAGTAAGTTTAATGATTTTTCTTTGAGAAACCTATTGAACTGCTATACGACACTTGTACACTTGTACACTTTAACAGTTGGTCCAGACTAAAGCTAAAACAGAATATGAGAGACAGAAAAAAATGTAAAATATGATGTACTGCTTGATAACATCATGATGACAGTTTCGGAAATTTATACCAAGCAACGGGCTTAACATGGTAAATCTAAGACGTGGCAGCCCTGCCACTGATTGGCAGGTAATTTTCTATTAAGAAAATTAGTAAGAATATCAGCCACCACTACTTTAAAAAGTTCACAGGAAAGTTAATGATGAAAGATTTCTATGAAATCACTTTTCAAAGTGATTAGTTGGGGATCAAGAAACAATCCGAGACAGGAACACAAACCGGTATGTGTACACTAGTGTACAGTGCAGAATTACTCACGATGTCAAAAGGTACAAATAACCCAAATGTCCATTAGCAGATAAATGGATAAACTTAATATGGTATATCCATACAATGGAATATTACTCAACCAGAACAAGAAACTAAGTCTTGATAAATTCTACGGCATAGGTGAATCTTGAAAACATTATGCTAAGTTAAAGAAACCAGACACAAGATGTTAAATGTTGCATGATCCCACTTATATGAAATATCTAGAATTGGCAAATACACAGAAAGTAAATTAGAGGTTACATGAAATGGGGGAAACGGATTATGGGTAGTTAATGCATAAGAGGTACTGAGTTTCTACTTAAGATAATGAAAAAGTTTGAAAACAAATAGTGCTGGTGGTTGTACAACATTGTGAATATGTCACTGAACTGTACACTTAAATGGCAAATTTTGTGGTATGTATTTTTTATCAAAATTTAAAACAAGCAGCAGCAGCAGCAACCCCAGGGAAGACAAGAAATGGTATACTAATGGCGATATGGTTCTGTTACTTTTCACCTAACCAGAGCCTGCCAGCACCAAATGGCTGTCAGGAAAACCTAAACTATCCCCTGCTGGTTCTCACTCTCTTCTCTTGACTCCCCCTTTGCCTCTCTCCAGGAGGGCTGTTGTTGGTGTTGTTACATTTCCCCTGTCTTGGGAAGATGATTCAGCTATAAGTCTGGTGCGTCAAAGGTAGAAGCCCTTACCTGTAGAGATCAATTTTGAGGTGACTCCAGGAGGGCAGTCACCTCAAAATTGATCTCTACAAGTAGGGGCTTCTACCTTTGACACACCAGACTTATAGCTGAATCATCTTCCCAAGACAGGGGAAATACCACTAATGGTTGCGAAAGTGACCTGATGCCTTGAGAACAACTCCCCTGCAAATACAATCTACTGACTGGTGAGACCCTTGAGACTATGGCCCATAGTTATCCTTCAGGTCTGAGAACTGAACTCATTCCTGTGGCTTCCAGCCAAACAACAGACAGGCATACGGGGTGAACATTTACATCAGGTAGATAACTCCTTGAAGCAATCCATCATGGGCAGTGTTTGTACAGGGGGACAGCTTAGGGGGCGGGAGTACATGGGAGGAAAGGACACAGGGAAGAGGTAGTGGGAAGAGAGCTGTTACACTGTGAGGAATTGCAGTCAACGTCATGAAACCAAGTGTATGAAACACTGTACAGAACATGAATTTGCTCTGTAAACTTTTACCCAAATCATAATAAAAATTTAAAAATAAAATAAACAATCCACTGAAGACAAAGCAACACCTACTCTACAGAGTAAGATACAGTGCTAAGCACAATGGGGATATAAAAAGGAAGAAAACAAGATTAGACCTAGATGTATAACCAAAAAAAATTCTTAGCAGCATTGGGGGGGGGGTAGAAAAAGGAAGATGGTACCCTTAGTAGACCAGAAATTTAGAGGAATCCATCCCTTAAGAACAGTAGGCAGATAAAACTACAATGATGTATGACTCCACAGCCAAAATGAGCAAAGAACCAAAAAAAAAAAAAAAAAAACCCAGTGCCATTCAGTCCATTCTGACTCATAGGGACCCCTTAGGACAGAGTAGAATTATCCCATAGGTTTCCAACGCTGTACATCTTTGCAGAAACAGACTGCTTCATCTTTCTTTGGCAGAACAGCTAATGGGTTCAAACTGTCAATGTTTTGGTTTGCAGGAGAACGCTTTAACCTTATCACCAGGGCTCCTTAAGCACTCTGGTTATACTCCAAGCTTACAGGCTGGATATACAGGCAGCAGAGGAAGGGCCAGGGGCAAACATCAGGCTAAGCAGCATCAGGTAGTAGAGGGTATGCTCCCAGACAAAAACAGAAAGTGTGGGGCAAATGGGCTCAAGTGACAAGATAAGTGCCCCAGGTGGCTACTAATAAGTAGGAAGTAGAAAAACCCTGAAAGACCAGTGACTGGTACACACTACCAGCTACACACTCCTTGCCTCTCCCAGTCACTGGTGGGAGGATGCTGTAAACACAGCAGGAGGATACCAAGTAACAGAGAATCTCAATGATAAATGCAATGAGCACAAGAGCAAGAATGACTAAAGGTCCACCAACATCATGAAGTAGAATCACCAACCATAATACATGGAACAACTAACACCTGAGAAAAAAAGCTCATGGAAGACACAGCACAAGATTTAAAAGAATATATATTCATATTATCAGAGAAAGATATTACATCCATCAAAAAAAAGACTTAACTTAGTAATTTAAAATTGATCATTAACAAAAAAAAAAAAAAAATTAAGAGCAGATGGGTCAAAAGCAGAAGTGATACAACTGGAAAAGAAATTAGTAGACTAGAAATTGGAGAGATGCCACAATAAAAAAAAAGGGGGGGGGGGAAGGTACATGGTCAAATAAATATTTTGAAAGTACCCAAGTTTATTTCTGTCACTTAAGACACTTTCAATGTACTATTACCTTATTAAAGAGTCTGTAAAGCACAACCACCATTTTTTAAAAATCTATTTAACTGTATTTTACACAGTGTTCTCCAAACCAATTTTTACTTGGCATCCACTTTAAATCCTATGAAACCAGTTGCTCTTTTGAGAAATGCTACAGACTATGAAAAAGACAAGTGCACAACTAACCAGATGGAAGGAAATAGGTACTATTTTACCTTCATGTGTAAGTGCTTTAGCTTATTTGGGTATATCACATATATCTTCTCATTTGATCTATAAGATGTCCTTAGGATTTGGTGCAGTACATAAGGAGAAAGATGAACAGGGTCTGAACTTGGGACATATCAGAGACATGATAGTTATTGAGAAATTTCCTCTCAGCTTCAAACCCTCCCTACTAGGTACTCACAGCTTTGTGAGGTAGAGATCCTACAAATTACTTTCTCCTTTATTGTTTCCCATTACTTTCTGTTAATAAAGGGTACCACAAAGAGACAGGAGGCTGGTGGCTGGAGAAGGTATTGAAGACTAAGGTGCATCTAACCCAAGCCATGGTATTTTTTTTTAATTGTGATTTGGGTGAAAGTTTACAGAGCAAACTTGCTTTCCATACAGCAGTTCACATACACTTTGTCTCATGACACTGACTACAATTTACCCCAATGCAACAGCTCTCCTCCCACTTCCTCCCCATAGTTACCTCTCTTCCCTGTGTCATTCCCTCCAACCACTCCTGCCCTGAGCTGTCTCCCTGTGCATAAGCAGCCCTTCTATTCTCCCATGATTGTTCTCTCCAAGGAGTATATCTACCTAGTGTAAATGTTCACCTCATATGCCTGTTGCTTAGCTGGAAGTCACAGGAGTGGGTTCAATTCCAGACCTGAAGGACAGCTAGGGGTCACAGTCTCAGTGGTTCCATCAGGCTCTATCAGACCAGCAAAACTGGTCCCTTTTTTAGCTTTTTTTTCCAAATGATTTTGAGTTTTGTTCCACATTGTTCTCCCTCTCTATCCAGGATCTCCTACATAGATCCCCCTCCAAATGGTTGACAGTGGTAGCTGGGCACCACTCAGTTCTTCCGGTCTCAAAGTCATATAGGCTGAGGATCACACAGTGTACCAGTCACTTGGACTAATTGTTTTCATGAATCTTTGGTTTTCTTCATTCTTCTTTGCTCCAGACAAGGAGAGACCCATCGTTGCATCTAGATGGCTGTTTGCAAGCTTTTAAGATCCCAGTCACTACTCGCAAAAGTAGGAGGTAGAACAATGTTTTGTATAGTATGTTATGCCAATTGATCTTGATGTCCCCTGCGACTATGATCCCAAGCCCACAGGTACAACTACTCACTCCCTCTGGGTAGCTGGCTGTGACCAAGAAGTGACTACAACCTTGTCCCTTGTCAGATCTACTATATACCTGGGAATTCTTACAGAACATACCAATACACTTGTAGAAACACTGTCTGTCAACCCCATACATGGTCTTGGGCACACTCTCCTCTGCATAGATATGCCTAATAGTTCAGTCTGTCCACCATCTATCCACCCATATATCCATGTTTGCCTTCACTGACAACACAGTACTGTCTGTGCAAAAGGGTTCATCTTGGTTGTCTGTACCTCCCATTTACCACTCTATATCTTTCTCTTCCTCAGTGCCACCGTGTTAATCACTCACATTTGGTAGGTTGCCCTTCTCTTCACACAAATCAATACTTATCTCTACCTATCTCTGGTAGCATAGTGGCTAAAGCACTTGACTGCTAACCAGAAGACTGGCGGTTCAAACCCACCAGCCACTCCTCGGAAGGAAGGTTGGGCAATCCTACTTCCGTAGTGATACTGCCTCGGAAACCCAAGGAGGGGTCGCTATGAGTCGGGGCCGACTTGACGGCACCTAACAACAACAACAACAACAACCTATCTAACAGTGTTTCCTTCCCTCCCCTCCCACCCCTGGCAACCAACAAAGAAAATGTCCTTCCATAGATAAACTGTTCCTTGATTTTTTTACAGTAACAGACTAATATAGTATTTGCCCTTCTGCGATTGACTTATTTCACTCAGCATAATGTCCTCCACGTTCATCCATGTTATGCAGTGTTTTGCAGACTGTACATGATTCTTTAGGGTTGCATAGTATTCCATTGTGTGTATGTACCATAGTTTGGTTATCTATTCTTCAGTTGATAGACACCTAGGTTGTTTCCATCTTTTGGCTATTTTAACTAGTGCTATGATGAAAATGAGTATGCATATATCTGTTCTTGTCCTGGCTGTCACTTCTTTAAGATATATACCTAGTAATGGAATTGCTGGATCAAATGGTATTTCTAATTCCAACTTTTCAAGGAATCGCCATACTCCTTTCCACAGTGACTGCACCATTTTACAGTCCCACCAGCAGTGTATGAGAGTCCCAATCTCTCTGCATCCTCTCCAGCATTTGTTATTTTCTGTCTTGTTGAACTTTGCTAATAGTAACCAAGTCATGGTATTTTCAGTTCCCTCACATGCACATGAAAGATGGGCAATGCATAAGGAAAACCAATGAAGAGTTTTTGCCATGTGTGACTTCTTCCATCCTAGCCCTGCCATAGCTTTCAGTCTGGCAGTATCAGGTGATTCCAAGAACAGTTGCCTCCAGTTTGCAGCTTCAATCAGCAGCCTCAGGACAGCCTCAGAGTCATCAACACCAGTCAGGCACATACCCCACCCACACTTCCTTAATGCTCTGTCTGGGTCCCAGCTCTGCAGGACTCTTCCTCCAAGTTTCTATGATCTTGGAGAACCTCAACCACTTCTCTTCAATCCAGAAATGGTCAGCTGTTTCTTGCAGTTACAATGGCTATTTTTACTCACTGTTACCGCTTGGCCCTATCAGTTTTCCAATATCTCTTTTATCAATTTTCTACATTAAATTTTCTCAGTTAAAATAACTAAAACAGTTTCTACATTCCTGACTAGGCTCCAACTGATAAAAGCAGGAATTAACACTTTTCATACTTTCTGGCTAGTAATATAATATAGTTATAAAGCTAGAAAGGCACTGATAGTATAGTAGCAGAATTTTCACCTTCCATGAGAAAGCTCTTGTTGTTAGGTGACATCGTATCAGCTCCAACTCATAATGACCCTTAGTACAACAGAACAAAATAGTGCCCAGCCATGCACCATGCTCACAATCCTTGCTATACCTGAGCCCACTGTGGCAGCCACTATGTCAATCCATCTCACTAAGGGTCTTCCCCTTTTTCGCTGACCCTCCACTTTACCATGCTTGATATCCTTCTCCAGGAAATGGTCCCTTCTGACAACATGACCAAAGCAGGTGAGACGAAGTCTTGCCATTCTCACTTCCAAGGGGCATTCCAGCTGCATTTCTTCCAAGACAAATTTGTTCATTCTTCTAGCAGTCCATGGTACTTTCAGTATTCTTCACCAACATCACAACTCAAAAGCATCAACTCCTCTTCAGTCTTCCTTATGCATTGTCCATCTTTCACATGCATATGAGGTGACTGAAAATATCATGGCTTCAGTTAGTTGCACCTTAGTCTTCAAAGAGACATCTCTGCTCTTCAGTACTTTAAAGAGGTCTTTGACAACAGATCTGCCCACTGCAATATGACATCTCATTTCTTCACTGCTGCTTCCATGGGTGTTGACTGACTGTGAAACCAATACTAAATCTTTGACAAGTTCAATCTTTTCTCCATTTATCATGATGTTGCTTATTGATCTAACTGTGAGGATTTTCATATTCTTTATGCTGAAGTATATTCCATACTGCAGACTGCAGTCTTTAATCTTCACTAAATGCTTCAAGTCATCTTCACTTTCAGCAAGCAAGGTTTGTTGTCTGCATACCACAGGTTGCTGATGAGTCTTCCTCCAGTCCTGATGCCACATTCTTCTTCATACAGCCCAGCTTCTTGGACTATTTGCTCAGTACACAGAATGAATAAGTCTAGTGAAAGAACACAACAATGAAGCACATTCTTGCTGATTTCAAACCAAGAGATCCATATTTGTACCCATTCCAAAGAAAGACGATCCAACAGAAGGTGGAAATTATTGAAAATTATCATTAATAGCACATGTAAGTAAAATTTTGCTGAAGATAATTCAGAAACAGTTGCAACAGTATAATGACAGGGAACTTCCAGAAATGCAAGCTGGATTCAGAAGAGGACATAGAATAAGGGATATCACTGCTGATGTCAAATGGATCTTGGGTTAAAGCAAAGAATACCAGAAAGATGCTTACTTGTGTTTTATTGACTATGCAAAACCATTTGACCATGTGGATGATAACAAATTACGAATAACATTGAGAAGGAATGGGAATTCCAGAACACTTAATTGTACTCATGAGGAACCTGTACATAGATCAGGAGGCTGTCATTTGTATAAAATAAGGGGATCCAAGAGGAAAACTAGGATCCAATTCCCAGGAAAGGCACTTCATCCACAGCCACCACCCATCTGTCAATAGAGGTGTGTATGTTGCTATGATGATGAACAGGATATAGCAGAGCTTCCAGACTAAGACAGACTACCTAACCAAATGAATGGGCACTGAGCCTGTTGCTTTCCTACCAAACTATGTTTAAACATAATTTAAGACCTGGGAAATTAGCCAAAATTAGCCAAAGAAAACCCTATGGATCACAAAAGCCTGTTCCACAACAGATCATGGGGATGATGCAGGATATGGCAGCATTTTCGTTCTGTTGTGCACATCATACCCATAAGGCAAGGACCAACTCAACTGCAGCTAAGGACAATAGTACAGAGCTAGAATATCAGCTCCACTGGATATACACTTATTTCATTCACTGGTGAATCTCCAAGGTACTCAATTACATTTTTTTATTGAATGAATGCACGTATGAATGTACAAGATGGAGAAAAGTAAATCTATTTCCAAACTCTGTCAGGAAAACTGCTAAATGTATTTGAAAGGAATATTTTGAAAAGCTCTTTAGGTTGAGTGATGAGACACTCAGCAACAGGTTTAAGTAAATGACAGATGGTCACTAAACTTCCATCTAAGAGAAAGGAGTCAGTTTTTTGCTGAGTGATATGCAATCTGGAGACAGAGTTAAAATGCTCCATATATATATAATGTGGTAGAAGCTGCTCAGTGCATGGGGAAAGGCTATGAGGGGAAGAGAGAAAACACAGGAGAAACACATCTGGTGAGAATGTCAGAGGTAGGCTGTTGTGGGGTGTGACAACCTTTCACATGTCCTCATCGTAACCTTCAGCATAATCTACTGCCCAATGCTTTCATATAACATCATTCTTTGTGCCAAAAATTGAATTGGTGCTAAGCCCTATACCTAGTTAAGCATGGGAAAGAAAAGACATCGTATGCTAGGAAGGTCAGCTTCATGGGGATTATGACATTCTCTTATTCTGCCCCTGACCCCTACTCATCTTGAAACCCTAAAGATTGAGAAGATAAATTTTGTGGTACAGCAATGAAATGCATTTTGGTTGTTAAAAAAAAAAAAAAAAGGTATGCAGGGGGGATTTAGAGGTAGGTATTCTAAGTATATAAAGCACTATATTTACTAGAAAGAAACAAAACCAATTTTATAAGCACACATGAAAAGTGACTCCTAATTATCCACTCTACATATTTTAAAAGAAATGTTCAAACAAATCCTAATTGCACTCCATTGTTTACATTATTTGTAAGAAATATAAAGCCTTAGTCACAAACACATTAAGGGCAGAAGCAAAAACACATCATTTAAATTGTAGACGTAGTAGATCTATTTGGTAGAAAGATAAGATACTGGTGGCCAAGGATGTTAAACATAGAATACTACAAACTTCTGCTTTAGACAACCATTACTATATAAGAGATATCTACATCAACACTACAAGCATTTACTAAGCACCTACTCTGTAGTATAAATGGTTTAAATGGGGTTTTGTAGGAAGACAACAGGCTAAATGTCCATTCATTTGATAAACTTTTCTTGAACTCTTATGTACAGTCTAAGTGTTTAATTATCAAGATAAAGGGCTAAGCCCTTGCTCTCAAGGCACTTCCAGCAGCAACAATGGGAGATACAGGGCACTTGTGCCAGTCCTCCTCCAATCACAACCTATAACAGACATCACTAATCAACCATCTCCTTTTCCCCAAAGAATGGCCTTAGTCTTACAATCTTTATTACAAAGTGTTCCACAAAAACACCATCACCTTGCAACACAAGGTGAAACCTACTTGCCATCTCCAACCTAGAATAACCAGTTGCCACTGAATCAATTCTGACTCACAGTGCCCCATGTGTGTCAGAATACAACTGCACTCCATGGAGTTTTCAAAGGCTGATATTTTGGAAATAGATTGCCAGGCCTTTCTTCTGAGGTGCCTCTGATGGACTTGATCCTACAACCTTTCAATTAATAGCCAAGCATACTGACTGTGTTACCACCCAGGGAATTCAGCATAGAATACTAAGTCTTGAGACAAAATTCATTTATATATTGTCTACATCTGCTTTCACACTGTAACAGCAGAGCTGAATAGTCACAACAGACACCATATGCCCACACACCTAAGATATGCACTCTCTGGCCCTATGAGGAAAAGTTTCCAGCCTACATATGGGGACACTGGTGGTTCAGTGGTAGAATTCACACTTTCCATGCAGGAGACTCGAGTCTGATTCTTAGCCAATGGCCTTCACAGGCACCCACTATCCATCTGTTTGTGGAGGCGTGCACATTGCTATGATGCAGAACAGCTTTCAACAGAGCTTCCAGACTAAGATGGTCTAGAAAGAAAGGCTTAACAACCTACTTTCAAAAATCAGCCACTTTAAACTCCATGAATAACAGTCTGATTCTCAGTCTACCATGGGAATGGTGCAGGACAAGGCAATATTTCGTTCAATTGTGCACAGGGTCACTATGAGTCAGGGGCCAACTTAACAGCAGCTAACAACAATAACAAGTACTACTTATGAGAGATAGGGATAAATTCCCTCAGAGTCCAGGGGAGGAAACCGCAGCCCGATGCCCTCCTACACGAGCACTGAGAGTCCCACAGAAGAGCTCCGTTCCGGAAGGGCAGATATACGAAGACTTTTACTTTATTAAGTAAAAACAACAGCCTCTGACTCTCAGCAGAAACATCCTGCTAGCCCAATTGCCCTTTCTATGAGACCAGTACACACATCTAGATCACAGGAAAAGAGGGAACAGAGCTGGTCTATTTCCAAAAGGAAAAGGAAAGGAGAATTCTGCTTATGCTTTCTTATTTCCCAACGAAAAAAATGAATAGCAGTCCATAAATTAAATTATTATGTGATTATTTAACAGGAAACATAGACTAAAACCTTCACCCGAGGGCTGTCAAATCCAAGTTTTAAGCACACTTTCAGTAGATCACCACACACATTACTGCACCTGAGAATCAGAAGCCTTACTGTAGTATAGCTCCTTCTCTAAAACTACAAAAATGAAAGCAGCGTAAGAGGCTCCAGATTGTAAACTTCATTTTTCTAAGCGATTTTATGACAATTCCAGAGGCTCTCCTTCTCCTCACGCTAATAATATTTTTATTATCAGAATGTCTCAGGAGCAGATAACAATTTTCACAAATCCTCATCCATATTAAGAACTGAAAAACTATGTTCCATTTACTGCTACAGAGAGAAGACTAAGTATGAGTAGACTTTCCAGTCTCATCTCATCAATGACTAATATCAGGTACATAAGCAGCAGCACATACAAAATATGCTTAGCTCAGCTTACTCAGTAACCAAGCAATCCAACCAATCCACTCCCACCAAGTCGATTCTGACTCACAGCAACCCTTTCGGACAGAGTAGCAATGTCCCATAGAGTTTGCTTTATGAAAGCAGACTGCTTCATCTTTCTCCTGCTGGGTGGCTGGTGGGTTTAAACTGTCTACCTTTTGGTAAGAGCCAAATGCTTTAACTACTACACCACTAGAGCTCCTTAATGAAAAAAAAGTAGCCTTTATTCAAATTTATATGTGTGGCTTTTAAAATCAACACGAATTATATACATATACCACTGTACCAAAAACGGGTAAGAGTGCTCTCCTCTGTGGAAGGGGTCAGAGATACAAGAAATTTTAAGTTCACTGTATATACCCTTTTGAATTCTGTACTAAGAGCATATATCAGCTTTTCAAATGAGTAACTTTCTCCAAGATCTTCCCTGACTCCCTAAACCAGGGACTGACAAACTATGGTCCATGGGTCATAGCCAGTTATTACAGCCTATTACATAAATAAAGTTGTACTGGAACACAGTCATATCCGTCTGTTTATATATTATCTATGGCTACTTCATATTACAGCGACAGACATGAGTAGTCAAAACAGATATCTTAGGTCCTACAAAGTCTAAATTATTTACTATCTGGCCCTTTACAGAAAAAGTTGCCAAAATCCTTTCAGGACCCTACCCTATCCCCAAGTTAAACTTTGTCATTACAGCTCACCATTTTCCTTTATACCAAAAAAACCTAAACCCCTTGCTGTTGAGTCAATTCTGACTCATAGTGACCCTATAGGACAGAGTAGAACTGCCTTATAGGGTTCCCAATGATGTAATCTTTAAGGAAGCAGATTGTCACATTTTTCTCCCATGAAGTAGCTAGTGGGTTCAAACAGCCAGCCCTTCAGTTAGCTGTGGACTGCTTATTTCGGGTGATTCATCAAGGCCAGGTGCCTACTCAAAGGTTATGATGGTCCATAAAGGCACAGACCATGTTTGATACATTCATTAATGCATCTCTCATGCCTGGAATAGTACTGGCATGCTATAGCTTCTTAGTAAATATTTGCTGAATGATAACTAATTAATTAGATAAAAAGACCACAGATTAAATGTCCCTCAATATGCAACTGGGGCCATTGACCAAGTAATAATGGTTTCCAAGACAATAAATAATAGTAGATAATGCCACGCATTTCTCTGGGCTAACAGTTCAGTATTCATGTTTCTAGAATGATACAAATTTTGATCCTTATGTTCATTCATACATATCTAAAGGCTCCAAACCTTAGAAAACAAACTTATCTACAAATTCCGAAACAAGCTATTTCAAACGCAAATTCTATAGAGAAGATGTATTTCTGGGCAACATTTATTAAGCAAATAAGGAGCTCTGGTAGCATAGTGCCTAAGGCATTTGACTACTAACCAGAAGGCTGGCGGTTCAAACCCACCAGCCACTCCTCAAAAGGAAGTTTGGGCAATCTATTTCCGTAGTGATACCGCCTCGGAAACCCAAGAAGGGGTCACTATGAGTCAGGTCTGACTCGATGGCACATTAACAACAACAAAAAGGCACTTGACTGCTAACCAGAAGGCTGGCAGTTCAAACCCACCAGCCACTCCTCGGAAAGAAGGTTAATCTACTTCCGTAGTGATACCGCCTCAGAAACCCAAGGAGGGGTCACTATGAGTCAGATCCGACTTGACGGAGTTGAGTTGGGTATGCGTCAGGCAGCATGCTCAAACATACAGTGAGGTGCTAAAGAGTGTGGACTTTGGAGAATAAGACATGCCTTAGAGCCCTGGCTCTATTATCAAAATTGCCATAGCCATTTATTAAATGCATGGTGACCAAGGGAGGCACTGTTCCAAGTGTATTTACTTTTAACTTTGCAACCATGAGGCAAGATGGCTGCTAACCAGAAGGTCAGCAGTTTAAACCCACCAGCTGTTCCACGGAAGTTAGATGGGGTGATCTACTTCCATAAAGATTTACAACTTTGGAAACCTAATGGGGTTACTATGAGTCAGAACCAACTTAATGGCAGTGGCTTTTGTTTTGGTTTTTTCCCAAGTGAGGAAACTGCGACACAGAGAGAATAAATTACCTTTTCAAGGTTCCAAACCCAAACCCACTGCCGTAGTCATATCTGACTCACAGCAACCCCTTCTTGGGTTCCAAGGCAGTATCACTATGGAGTAGATTGCCCAACCTTCCAACTTCTGGAGTCCATAACCTTAATCACTGTACCGTCTAAACAACGAAATTCTGCCTTTGAAGCATGTGATTATCTAAGACCTAATAAATGCTCTCATTTTTATAATTGTTACATCATCATTATCTCCACAATCAATCAAAAAGCTCATCTGAATTTTCACAGATTTCAAGAAGAGGAAATAATATATACAAAGCTCTTCAGTAATTCTTTATATTGATATATAAATCCAAGTTTGCCTGATTTTGCTTTTCTGTTGGCTTCATTGCTAAAACCCATATGTGTATATGGATGAATATACAGGTACCACATATTTTAACTAATATGCCAAAGCCAGAAATCAAAAGGCAAGAACAAATTAATACTGTAAAAAAAAAAAAGAATTTTAAGGTTATTCAAAAGGACACAATTATTTTTTTTTTTAACTGTCTCACAGACTGATTCAGGTAAAATTTCCCTAATTCCTTGGTAGATGAAATACTTACTAGCAAAATGCATCTATTAAATATTTATTATATCAATATTCATAAACATTGTAGTACACTGCAATCAGTTTCTGTGGTAAAGTCATTTACACAGAGGTCAAACTTTTAACATAAAGCAAAAACAAACTGAATTTTGCATTTTCAAAAACTAGTTCTAGACCAAAATCTACATAGATGATACAATTTGACTCTTGTTTTGTATTTCAATTCATGTTCTGTAACCTACAAAATAATGTAATGCATATAATTCCAGTAACCTCCCCAAGATTAATGAAATTAAATAAATATCAATACAAATTGATGTTCGTACTAAACATCAATTAAAGAACAATGCTTCCTACCACTGTCAATTTTCAGTAGGTTTATGTACCAAGACTAAAACCTAAACTTCATTATGGAAATAAGGAAAAAAAACTTTTTAATGGACAGTTGTCTAATGCATTGTGCAAGCTGGTAAGTATGTTCAGAGGAAAAGTGTATAAACGTGGGTCTCACCCAACGTAGTTCCCTTTCTTCAAGTGTGGAATTATCTTCAGTTCTGCCTAACTTTTGCTACTTCAAACACAGGTGTTTGATTTTAAAAATTCTGTAAAACTCTTATATGTTTTAAAATTTTCTCCAGATCATCACTGTTTTATGTAATATCTATTAGTCCAATGGAATCCCTGGGGAGAGCAAACAGTTAACATGCTCAGCTGCTAAACGAAAGGTTAGAGGCTTGAGTCCACCCAGACAAACCTCAGAAGAAAGATCTACTTACCTACTCCTGAAAAACCAGCCACTGAAAACCCTATGGAGCACGGTTCTACTCTGACAACCATGGGTTGCCATGACTCAGAGATGACTCACTGGCAACTGGCATTAGTCGAATACAAGCTACTCCATCATTACTGGAATTAAAGCATCTATATGAAAACTAGAGTGTTCAGAAGGGAACAAATTTTCAGACACATTCTGAACATACGGAATAAAGCAGAATT
This sequence comes from Orycteropus afer afer, assembly GCF_000298275.1. Taxonomy (NCBI): domain Eukaryota; kingdom Metazoa; phylum Chordata; class Mammalia; order Tubulidentata; family Orycteropodidae; genus Orycteropus; species Orycteropus afer. Next base: position 1,299,584 of record NW_006921736.1, read on the forward strand.
ACCACATCTCCCTCCTAGACACCCTCCATATATTAAAGAAGCCTAATGCTACAATGGGAGCTCTGGTAGCATAGTGGCTAAGGCACTTGACTGCTAACCAGAAGGCTGGCGGTTCAAACCCACCAACCACTCCTCGGAAGGATGGTTGGGCAATCCTACTTCCGTAGTGATACTGCCTCGGAAACCCAAGGAGGGGTCGCTATGAGTCAGGGCTGACTCGACGGCACATAACA
>NW_006921736.1:1302566-1313238 GCF_000298275.1 Orycteropus afer afer
GGGAGCTCTGGTAGCATAGTGCCTAAGGCACTTGACTGCTAACCAGAAGGCTGGCGGTTCAAACCCACCAGCCACTCCTCGGAAGGAAGGTGGGCAACCTACTTCCATAGTGATACTACCTCGGAAACCCAAGGAGGGTCGCTATGAGTCTGGGCTGACTCGACGGCATATAACAACAACAACAACAAGGTTCACGTGGGATACCATCAAAAGGAATAACTTACATGTAATCAGAATTCCAGAACAGGAAGAGACAAATAAAACCACTGAGAATATTGTCAAAGATTTGTTGGAAGAGAATTTTGCTGGTATGATGAAAGATGAGACTATATCCATTCAGGAAGTCCAACAAATCCCAAACAGGATAGACCCCAAAAGAAAATCACCTAGACATATCATCATCAAACTTGCCAAAACCAAAGACAAAGAAAGAAAATCATGAGAGCAGCACGGGGAAAAGGAAAAGTTACCTACAAGGGGCAACCAATAAGACTAAGCTGGTATTTCTCTACAGAAACCATGTAGTCAAGAAGACAATGGGATAGTATATATAAAACCCTGAAAGAGAAAAATTTCCAACCAAGGATTATGTACCCAGCAAAACTGTCCCTCAAATATGATGGTGAAATTAGGACATTTCCAGATAAGCAGAAATTAAGGGAATTTATTAAACCCAGACCAACCTTACAAGAGGTGCTAAAGGAAGCCCTTTGGACAAAGAAGCAACAACAGCCAATAACTGGCCATTAACACACATGATGATATAACCCAGAAACCAATCCAGCTGTAGAAGTATCCAAAGTAAATAAGCCTACAAGATTGTAAACAGGGAATCAGAGACATCAATTGACAAATGAGGACAACAACAAACCAAAAACGGGTAAAAAACTGTGTTGTTACAGAACTTCTAGATGGTAGGGAAGTCAAGACAACTACAGGATACAATGAACCTGTTCTAAATTTGGAAAGAAAACTATAAATCACAGGGCAACCTCAAAGAAAAATCATAAAGCTTCATATCAAAAAAGAGGACCAGCATAAATATTCAGCAAATACTAAAACAACAGCAATGAAAGAAGTGATAACACAATTCATAAACAAAACAAGCTCATCATAGAAAATTATATGGAGCAAAGAAATTGACACCACGAAAAAGCACATAACAAAAATGACAGCAACAAATTCATATTTGCCGATAATTACATATCTGGCAAGGGACTTATCTCTAAGATAACGGAAGAGTGGATGACCAAACTATGGTACATATGCATAATGGAATGCTATGCAGCACTAAATAATAATGTAGAGTCTGTAAAACACCACATAATATGGATGAACTTGGAGGACATTATGCTGACTGAAATAAGTTAATCACAGAAGAACAAATATAGCATTAGTTCATTGTGTGGAGGGTCAAGGAAAGGTTTATATATGGAGGGAAACTTTCTTTGTTGGTTGCCAGGGATGGGAGGGGGAAGGGAGGGAACACTGCAGAAGAAAAAAAAAATGCATTGACCCATGTCACTTTAGTTCTGTGTATTTCACTGTACATAAATTATATTTCAATAAAATGCATTAAAAAGGGGGAGGGGCAATTCCACAGAGGCTCAGGGGGACCTCACTACCATCAAGAAGAAGATCCTAGAGTGGAGAATGTTGTCTGGGCCGGGTATCTACACAGATCTAGACACAGGAGGAAGAGAGCTGTAACACTGAAGATGATGCAAAGCTGGCATGAGCAGCAGCAGCAGGAGTGGCAAGAACCAGGATACCAACACAAGATGGCTGCAATGGGCATCCCAGCCCATGACGTAAGGTAGCTGCAGCCAGCTTGCTGGCCCATGAAGCAAGAGAACTGAGTGCATTCAGGCAGCAGGCTTGCTGGCAGAGTCGGGTGACTCCGAGCATTTGTCCATAGAGCTAAGGAACTATAACATTTGACTGAGCAGGGCAGAGGCAAAGAAGCAGCTAGCAGTATAGCCAAGAGAAGGGCCTGCCTGCCAGCCCAGCCGAGAAGTGTTGCCTGCCTACAGGCACACCCAAGAACAAGCTGAGAGCTGTCTTGGTTGGAAGCTGTCCCGATTGACAAACTGTATCCTGCCTTCTGAGTTGTTCCTACTACTTCTAAGTTATCTGGATCTCAAACCTATTCCTTCCTTAATAAACCCCATAATTTTAAGTATGGCCTGCAAGTCCCATATGGCCACTGTAATGAATTATTAAGCCCAAAGGAGAAGTAGAGAATGCTGTGAGGAAGACGGCTAGTGTCAGAATTGGTAAAAAGTTTGGATAATGGAGATATGTTTGATTATCACATCACAGTAATCAGCTTTGGGCTGATGTGGTTTTTATGGTGGTTTTTTTCTTTTCTTTTCTTTTCTTTTCTTTTCTTTTTTTAATTATTTTGCTGTTGTTGTTGAGAATATAGAGTAAAACACATACCAGTTAAACAGTTTCCACATGTACAGTTCAATGACATTGACCACATTCCTCAAGTTGTCCAACCATTCTCACTTTCATTTTCTGAACTGTTACTCCCCCATTAACATAAACTCACTGCCCCCTATGTTCCTATCTAAACTTCTGACTTGCTGTTGTCAGTTTGATCCCACATGGATAGTTCTTAAATGTGAACAATGTTAAAGGCAGACTTTTTTTTTACTAATTAAGCCAATCTATTATTTGATTTTAACAAGACTTCAGGGGGTCATTTTGGTTTAAAGTTTAAAGATTATCTCAGGGGAATAGTTTGAGGGGTCTATCCAGCCTCCACAGCTCCAAAAAGTCTGGAGTCTGTGAGAATGTGAAATTCTGTTCTGTTATTTCCCCACTTTTGGTCAGGATTATTCTATAGAATCTTTTATGCAAATGTTCAGTAATGGTAGCTAGACACATCCAGTTCTTCTGGGTTCACTGCAAAGGAAGCAGAAACTTATGAAGACAATTAGCAACATATTCCATTTCCTTCTCCTATTCCTAACTCTCCTAGTCTGTTGATCCAGATAAACAGAGACCAATTGTTGTGCCTTGGATGGCTGCTTGCAAGCTTTTAAAACCCCAGGCACTATACAATAAAATAGGAGGTAGAAAAGAAGCACTAAAGACATTAACAGGCCAATTAACTGGGATGTCCCATGAAACCATGACTGTAAACCTCCAGACCAAGGAACCAAATCCCATGTGGTATTTGGCTGTATATAAGCAGCCTCAGCTGTTACTCTTTTTATTGTTGTTGTTTTTATAAATATATCTATGACACAACTTTTCCCTTATCAACTTTTTACAGGTATACAACTTGTAAACAGCAATTAAATTAATTTGGCTGCTCAACCCTACCCTTAATCAGTGAGATTTTTCCATCACTGTGAACTGAAACTCAGTACTTCACAAGCAATACAGAGGGGAAGAGCTTAATCCAAATAAGTAAGAAAATGGAGTCCAAAGCAGGAATTAAAGGGGGGGGGGGGCAGGGAAGCAGCTGATACTATTATTTATTCAAGAGGTAATGGAGTTACAACGTTTACTAAGAAAGGGGGATATCAAATGTTAGAACCAAGAAAGTCAGCATCTGGGCTAGAGATGGCAAAGAGCCTGCTAACTCTGACCAACTAGGAATGGCTGCTCAGAGAGCTGTATGAAAGTCCCTAAGGCTCTGTATGGGCCCATGAGAATAGTGCCATAATTGATTACTGATGTCTGCAATAAGAGAGAGATAAGCAGCACAGTGCCACATTCACAAACCAGAATCAAGAGAAAAGTTATGGACCTTGGGAAGAATAAGATGGAACAGATTCATCAACACCATCATTATTAATAATACTGAGTATCTTCAACATGCCCAGATGATGTTTAGAGTAATTCAAATTTAAGTGAAATTAAAAAGGGATATCAGACAGGCTAAAATAAAAAAGTGCCTTGAATCTTAATAAGCCCACAGTACATGAACTGCCTCTAATTAGATTCAGCAATATGACTCCTTTTGAAACCAACCAAAGAGAAAACACTTATTCAGAAGATTTCAATGAAAAATTAATAAGCACTTGGTTCCACTTTATCATGCACAGATCTCAATGGTAGATTTTAAAAAACGAAAAGTACAGACTGTCTCGGAGAAATTGTTCTTGTGAGTCCTTGAGCTAGGATATTTTAATCAATAGGGTATAAGGGCAATTTACTGGCTTACATAAATGAACAAAATACTTGCTACTGAAAATGAGTGAAGTCTGTTGCTGATATTGTTAAGGGTTTATATAACTATACTACTAAATGAACAAAGGGAAAAGCAAGCAAAATCTGCCCTCTAAGAGTATCTTCATGCTCCAATTAACCAACTCTTTATCTGGTAATTATGGTTGAGCATTTTAGAAGTCATTTGTCCTGACATCTTTCTTCTTCAGAGAAATGCAACTTATCCAAGGTCAATAGTTACAGAAGAGGAGCATCTATGCCTCTGGTTTCTGGTCCACACATCTTTCCCCTACTCTGCATACGACTTCCCCAAAACAATCCAACAAAGCAACTAAGAGTTAAGTTTCACAACTGAATGAGTACCACAATAATTAGCAGCACATTTACCAACTAGTAGAAGGAAAAAGAACAGTGAGATTTTCTGGGGTACCAGTAACTTTCTGTTTTGGTCCTGGGGAATGCTATTCACTTAAAATTACATATTAAACTGTATACATATGTTCTGTGGACTTCTGTAGGGTATGTTACATTTTACAGTTTTAACAAAGCTTTTAAAAAGGTATAAGCTTCAAAGTCCCATAGCCTTGAATTCAAACCTGAATTCTAAGATTTGCAAAGTGAGTGAACTTAGGCACACTACTTAACCTTTCTGAGCTTCAGTTTCCTCTTTAGTAAAATGAGGATAATGACAGTGCAAGCTTCATAGGATTGCTGTTGAGTGTTAAAGAGAAAAAAATACAGTTACAATGCTTAGCACAGGGCCCTGGCACTTCATAAGTGGTCCTATTTGTGCTGTGCTATCCCTGAAAAAAAGAAGCACTAGTGGTACAGTGTTTAGGCATTCCATTGCTAACCAAAAGGCCAGTGGTTTGAACCTACCAACTGCTTCGTGGGAGAAAAACAAGGCAGTCTGTGTCCATAAAGATTTACAGCCTTGGAAACCCTATGGGGCAGTTCTACTCAGCCCTATAACATCACTGTGAGTTTCAATGGTAGTGGGTTTGGTTTTCTTGGTTTTATCCCTGCAAAGACTCCAAAACTGCATCATTTCCAAGCTGACACACATCAATATATCTCCAGCTTGGAGCTCCACTTGGAGCTCCACTTGGAGTTCCACCTCTCAGCTGACACTGTGCAGCTATTCAAAGTGCCATGGAGCAGTAAGCAGCTGAATGCAAATGCAGTACTAGGAATTCCATTGATCTAGAGATGCCCTCATAGTTGAGGGATGGGCAGGCTCCGTCCATAAAGAAAACCAGGAAGTAGACAGTTGAGCATAATCTGGATTCTTGGCTAATAAAGTTTAATTCCAGGAAGCAACCAATAAACAGAAGGTGCAACTAGAAGTCCTTATAGGAAGCAGAGAGATATTTACAGAGGCTGTGTGTCAAAGGAAAAATCATATCAACTTTGTAGTCAAGCAGACCAAGAGTTCAAATCCTAGCTCTGCCACTCACCAGCCAGCCATATCACCATAGTGAACATTGTAAGTGATGACACTCTAGTACCTTTTCCAGATAATTTAGCAGTTTCAGCTAATCATGAGAATTTCCACCTGTTTACCAATGGCTTGATCACCACTAAGCATATGACCTGATCCTCACCAGGGAGGAAGCCCCTAGGTGACTAACAGGACATGATGAGCACCAGTCTTCCTCTAGATGCTTTCTCCTAGAAATGATAAAGCCATTTGCTTCCACAGTGAAGGTAAAATCAGCATCAAGGCCTTCACCACCAAGAGAAGCAAGGATACTGGATCCTTGATAGCACAGATCAGTCACTGGCTGTCACTTTACCTCTGGATTTCCTGATGCTTGGGATAATAGTCTTTATTATTTAAGTCAGTCGGAATCAGAGTTTATTACGTGAAGCCCGTAGCAATCTAATTAAATGATGTCAGAGTCTGTAGAGTTCGGTTTCCTCACCTAGAAAATTAGGTTATTAATGCTGAACTTGCCTAGCTGTAGAAAAAAAAAAAAAAAGACTAAAGCAATTAAGAACCATGTCTGGTAATTATTAAGCATCCAATAAATAGTCACTATTTTTCCCAAAAATACTCTCAAATGAGTTCTAATGAAAAAGTATTACGATATTTCTTTCATTTATTAAAAATTTAAAAACAGACCCAAGGTTTCTTCTTCTATGCTAGAGCTAAAATAGACCCTACAGACAAATAGTTCAGTGATTCTCAAACACTAATGTGGAAGATTTTTGAGAGGGATTTGTTAAAATGCAGGTTCTTGGGCTTTAGCCACAAATCATATCTGAGGGAACCAAGAAATCTGCATTTTTAACAAGGGGCTGAGGCAATCGTGATACAGGTGGTCTAAGGATCAAACTAGCATCATTCCTCAATTCTCAAAACAGCCTCTTGACTCTCATCTCACCACCTCTACTTCTGCCTGACTATAATGTATTATCCATACAATAGCCAGTATGGTCTTTTGAAAACTAAATCCAATCCCGAGGCTTCCTTGTTCCAAACCCTTCAATGGTAAAACATAGTTAAAATGCTCAACTGAGCAACACAACATGAAATGACCTCAGTCCCCTTCCCCAATGCAAATTAGTTATAAACACAGGAAGATCCCAAGATACATCCCTCAGGTTACAAGAATTCCATTTAATGAGGACTTTTATTTAATAAACCCAGTTCAACTTACATGGCCTTTATTTGCATTTACAAGGGTCATTCTAGATGCCTTATGCCTTGTGAGCAGCTAGAAGCTAGAAAACAAGAAACATCACGCAAGCATCCTTATCAGTGTAAGACTGGTGTAACTGTGCTCATGGTTTGCTAGTTCATAATTCTGATTATCTCATGTATCATTTGCATTGTTTTCATTGATTTCTTTGGTATATTTTATTCTTTTAATGGAGTTTACAGTAAAGCTTCAATTGCACACATAAACACTGAGTAGCAAATGAATACTAAGTAACCAGAATATTAAGTGCACTGTAGACAAGTGTCCCTTAATGTTCACAGTACAGTCCATGAGATAGTCTATTATGTGATTTCAATGTTATGTAAACACCATATTATAGCAGTCCTCAGATCATGAATGAATCTCACTAATAAGTGTGTCTTTAAGTCAAATCTGTATGTAAGTCACAACAGTCAGGTATGGTTTGTATCTAAAGGCAATTAATCAAATGTTTGTCAAAGTATATAGTATACAGTGGACGCAAAAAAAAATTAAAGAAACACAGATACAATAAAATATCTTTAATACAATACATACAGTAAAAATAATAACAGCTTGATTTGCCTCAAAAAGCAATATATATGTTATTATGAACCATTGTACATACCTTGAATTTTTAATGTAATAGGCTTTATGGGAGTTGGGACCACGGACATATATACAGCTGGACTGTCTGAAAGGATATTATGCAGCGCATGACTGTACATGTAAAGCTAGAAAAAAGCTGAGTGAACGTAAGTAACAAGTACATTATAGGATAATTAATGAAAGCAAACTGACTCATTAAGTCATGCTATGATGACTGATGTTAACTCCTGAAGAAACAGTGTCCACTTTAATGGGATTTAATATTGTTTAGTATAAATTGGTGTAAATCTTGGCACTCAATCATGAATCTGAATATTTTCTATTGGATTTAATGGTAAATATAGTTTTAGCTTATGAAAACTTAGAATTTGTCCTAGGAGATTTTCAGAAACACATTCCTTTTAAGGCAGAGAAAGACAGTAATGTTTGCTTTCTGGCAAATGAAAAAAATGTACAATCTTTATTGTATCAGAGCAATGTAATTTGAAATAGTTGTTGTTCTTGTTATGTGCCATCAAGTCAGACCAGACTCATAGTGACCCCTCCTTGGGTTTCCGAGGCTGTATCACTACGGAAGAGATCACCCAACCTTCCTTCCGAGGAGTGGCTGGTGGGCTTGAACTGCCAGCCTTCTGATTAGCAGTCAAGTGTTTTTGGCACTATGCTACCAGAGCTCCTAATTTGAAATAAGGAGAGGTTATTTCCAATCTAACAAACTGGGAAACTTATTAAATTATCATATTTACTGTTAGTGAGAGTAATAAAAAAAAAAAAAAATTCTTACACAATCCACCTCAATTTCATTATATCTAAAACCCATTGCCATCAAGATTCCAACTGATAGAGACTTTGGGACACAGTAGAACTGCCCCATTGGGTTTCCAAGGCTGTAAATCTATACCGATCCCCACTCATCTGTCAGTCTGTCATATTGTGGAGGTTTGCTTGTTGCTGTGAGGCTGGAGACTATTATCATCAGTATTTCAAATACCAGCAGGGTCACCTATGGTGGACAGGTTTCAGATGAGCTTCCAGACTAAGAAAGACTGGAAGAAGGACAGGGTCACCCACTTCTGAAAAAAGTGGCCACTGAAAACCTTATGAAAAGCAGTAAAACACTGTCTGACATACTACTGGAAAACTCTGAACAGTCAAGAAACACTCTCCAATATACTGCCAGAAGATGAGCCCCTGAGGTTGGAAAGCACTCCCGGGACCACAGAAAGTAGCAGGATCCAGGTAAGGGGTGGCAGACAGGACCCACCCCCAGAGGCAAGAAAGGGAGGGAATGCCTGGGACCACAAAGCAGGAGGGTCCAGGTAGGAATTAGGTAAGGGGAGGGCAGAGAGCTTTCCAACAGCTGAGGGAGAAAAACTTGTCTGTCAGTTTCTCAACTGGGAAAGAGCTGTCTCCTCAAAGTAGAGTTGATTTTGATGAAGTACACAGAGTAAAGCCTTCGGGGCCTTCATTTGATGATGGGGTACAATTCAAAGTAGGAAAAAACAGCTTCAAACATTCATTATAATTGGGATGTGGAATGTACGAAGTATGAATCTAGGAAAATTCAATTGTCAAAAATGAAATGGAGCACATAAAGATCAATATCCTAGGCATCAGTGAACAGAAAAAGCCTGGAACTGGCCATTTGAATCAGATAAACATATGGTCTACTACACTGGGAATGACAAATTGAAAAGGAATAGCATCACATTCATCTCCAAAAAGAATGTTTCAAGATCTAACCTGAAGTACAATGCTGTCAGTGATAGGATAATACCCATATACCTACAAGGAAGACCAGTCAATTATACTATCATTCAATTTTCTGTACCAACCACTGAAACCAAAGACGAAGAAATTGAAGATTGTTACCAACTTCTGCAGTCTGAAATTGATCAAACATGCAACCACGATGTATTGATCATTATTGGTGATTGGAATGTGAAAACTGGAAATTAAGAAGCATTCGGAGTTAGTAAACATGGCCATGGTGACAGACATGATGTTAGAGATAGCATGATAGAATTGTGCAAGACCAATGCAAATTCATTTGCAAATTCCTTTCTTCAACAAAATAAACAGTGGATATACATGAGGGCTTAACTAGATGGAATACACAGGAATCAAATCGACCACATCTGTGGAAAAGAGGCAATGGAGAAGCTCAGTATCTTCAGTCAAAACAAGGCCAGGAGCTGACTGTGGAACAGACCATCAACTGCTCATATCCAAGTTCAAGTAGAAGCTACAGAAAATTTTAAAAATCCATGAGAACCAAAATGCAATCTTGGTTATATCCCACCTGAATTTAGAGACCACCTGCAGAAGAGATATGATGCAATGAACATCAATGATCAAAGACCAGACAAGTTGTGGGATAAAATCAAGAACATCATACATGAAGAAAGCAAAAGATCATTAAAAAGACAGGAAAAGAAGAAAAGACCAAGATGGATGTTAAAAGAGACTCTTGATACTTGCTCTTCAATGGAGAGTAGCTAAAGTGACTAGAATAAAAGATGGAAAAGAGGTGAATAGAAGATTTCAAAGGGCAGCTCAAAGAACACAAAGTAAAGTATTATAATGAAATGTGCAAAGACCTGGAGTTAGAAAATCAAAATGGAAGAACACACTCAGCATTTCTCAAGCTGAAAGAACTGAAGAAAAAATTCAAGCCTCAAGTTGCAATACTGAAGGATTCTAGGGGCAAAATATTGAAAGATGCAGGAAGCACCAAAAGAAGATGGAAGGAAAGAATCACTTTTAGAAGGTAAGAGGGGAAGGCAGGGTAAATCACTAACTAGAGAGTAGAAACATAGTAACTTAGATGAAGGGGAAGGGAATACACACTAAGAGGGAGGGCAGCACACAATGATCAAAGCAAAGGAAGACACTGGGAGGAGCACAAGAGGTAGATACTATGACATACACAATCCTGCAATAACAACTAATAACAATAAGCTAAGAGTAGATACACAGATAGACACTCAAGCTAAAGAGGGGTAGGAAGGTAAATGAGACTACACCCAAGAGTATATATAAATTTGACAGAGAATACTTCTGTTGTTGTTTGTTATTTGCCGTCGAGTCAGCCCCGACTCATAGCAACCCCTCCTTGGGTTTCTGAGGCAGTATCACTACGGAAGTAGGATTGCCCAACCTTCCTTCCGAGGAGTGGCTGGTGGGTTTGA
>NW_006921736.1:1313338-1314592 GCF_000298275.1 Orycteropus afer afer
TACTTCCGTAGTGATACTGCCTCGGAAACCCAAGGAGGGGTCGCTATGAGTCAGGGCTGACTCGACGGCACATAACAACAACAACAACAATGCTACAATAGGAGTCCTTAGGTGGCGCAAATATTTAATGGGTTTAGCTGCTAACTGAAAGCTTAGAGTTTCAAGTCTACCCACAGGTACCTCAGAAGAAAGGCCTAGCAATCTATTCCAAAAGGTCACAGCCATTGTAAACCCTATGAAGCAAAGTTCTACTCTGACACACATGGGGTCACCATGAGTCAATTCAACTCGACAGCAACTGATTGGTTTTAATGTTGTAATAGCTTCATTGTTAGTTGTTAACAACTTCTTCATAATCAGTACATCTCAGTGCTTTGTATGTAACAAAATGTTCTTTGGTGCCACATTAGGCAGAACTTTTCTTTCCTCTCCCAATTCTTGACTAGGACTACTACTTCCATCAAGGTTGCAGTCAAGAGCCTGTGGGATTCTGAGCAAATTTCAAGAATTCCAGTCCAAAGTAAACTGTTAATTCATTTATAAACAAAGCTTATTTTCATATTTTTTAACTCTAATTACTATATATAATAATTTGCTCCCTACCATGAATAAAAATTTCAGTGATATTTTAGCTACACAGTCAGTAAACAATTGACTAGGCAGAACCTACCCATCTGAGAAAAGCTAACCTCTCACGCATCAGTTATCCGTGTAACTAAAGGGTTTAATGTTAGGGCCCACACCTTGTTTCTTGACCCTTCCTCTGCCAAGGTCACACCAGTAAACTTGATAGACCAAAAAAGCTTTATGCATTTTCCACATCTACCTTGCTCAGGAATCTACAAAAGCAGAGTCTAGGCAATATATGTCTACCAATTCTAACTATGCTTTTGAGTGTGTGCAAAAAGGGCAAGAAGGCCACATGTTCTGACCTCCTCTAAGCCTACAAGAGGAAGACAGGATTTCCAGCAGTAACCCAAGGCCTATTCCTGCCAGGCCAGACATGCTGCCTCCCCACCAGCCCTTTCACCAACCATTCCTTCCAAAGTACCCACCACCTCTCTTCTGGGTTCGATAATTTGCTTCAGTGGCCACACAGAGCTCACAGATTATGGGGTTTATTAGGGAAGCACCAGGCTACAATTCAAGTTCAGGGAAAATGCTCAGTCTCTCTCCCAGCCCACCGTCCCTCAGCCAACAGTCTCTCACAGTCTCTTTCCCAGCAGTGCTGGTCCCCTGGTGTCTCACTCAGCA